>NC_089232.1:0-142500 GCF_963924675.1 Phocoena phocoena | reverse complement strand
GGTTAGGGTTAGGGGACGGGGAAGGTTTAGGGGACAGGTTAGGGTACGACAACGGTTTAGGGTGAGCGTACGTGTTAGGGTAAGAGTTAGTGTTAGCCTACGGGTTAGGATTAGGGGACGGGTTAGTGTAAGGCTTTGGGTAAGTGTTAGTGTTAGGGTTAGGGTTAGGGTTACGGGACGGGGACAGTTTAGGGGACAGGTTAGGGTACGACAACGGTTTAGGGTCAGCGTACGTGTTAGGGTATGGGTTAGTGTAAGCGTACGGATTAGAATTAGGTGACGGGATAGGGTAAGGCTTCGGGTAAGGGTTAGGGTTAGGGTTAGGGTTAGGGTTAGGGTTAGGGGATGGGGACGGTTTAGGGGACAAGTTAGTTTACGACAACGGTTTAGGGTGAGCGTTTGTGTTAGGGTACGGGTTAGTGTTAGCGTAAGTGTTAGGATTAGGGGACGGGTTAGTGTAAGGCTTCGGGCAATGGTTAGGGTTAGGGGTAGGGTTAGGGTTAGGGTTAGGGGACGGGGAAGGTTTAGGGGACAGGTTAGGGTACGACAACGGTTTAGGGTGAGCGTACGTGTTAGGGTACGGGTTAGTGTTAGCGTACGGGTTAGGGTAAGGCTTCGGGTAAGGGTTAGGGTTAGGGTTAGGGTTAGGGTTAGGGTTAGGAGATGGGGACGGTTTAGGGGACAAGTTAGTTTACGACAACGGTTTAGGGTGAGCGTACGTGTTAGGGTACGGGTTAGTATTAGGGGACGGGTTAGGGTAAGGCTTCGGGTAAGGGTTAGGGTTAGGGTTAGGCTTAGGGTTAGGGTTAGGGGACGGGGACGGTTTAAGGATAGGTTAGGGTACGACAACAGTTTATTGTGGGCGTACGTGTTAGGGTACGGGTTAGTGTTAGCGTACGGGTTAGGATTAATGGACGGGTTAGGGTAAGGCTTCGGGTAAGGGTTAGGGTTAGGGTTAGGGTTTGGGTTAGAGGACGGGGATGGTTTAGGGGACAGGTTAGGATACGACAACGGTTTAGGGTGAGCGTAAGTGTTAGGTTACGGGTTAGTGTTAGCCTACGGGTTAGGATTAGGGGACGGGTTAGGGTAAGGCTTCGGGTAAGGGTTAGGGTTAGGGTTAGGGTTAGGGGATGGGGACGGTTTAGGGGACAGTTTAGGGTACGACAATGGTTTAGGGTCAGCGTACGTGTTAGGGTACGGGTTAGTGTTAACGTACGGGTTAGGATTAGGGGACGGGTTAGTGTAAGTCTTCGGGTAAGGGTTAGGGTTAGGGTTAGGGTTAGGGTTAGGGTTAGGGGATGGGGACGGTTTAGGGGACAAGTTAGTTTACGACAACGGTTTAGGGTGAGCGTACGTGTTAGGGTACGTGTTAGTGTTAGCGTAAGGGTTAGGATTAGGGGACTGGTTAGGGTAAGGCTTCGGGTAACGGTTAGGGTTAGGGGTAGGGTTAGGGTGAGCGTTAGGTGACGGGGACGGTTTAGGGGACAGGTTAGGGTACGACAACGGTTTAGGGTGAGCGTACTTGTTAGGGTATGGGTTAGTGTTATTGTACGGGTTAGGATTAGGGGACGGGTTAGTGTAAGGCTTCGGGTAAGGGTTAGGGTTAGGGGTAGGGTTGGGTTAGGGTTAGGTGACGGGGACGGTTTAGGGGACAGGTTAGGGTACGACAACGGTTTAGGGTGAGCGTACTTGTTAGGGTACGGGTTAGTGTTAGCGTACGGGTTTGGATTAGGGGACGGGTTAGGGTAAGGCTTCGGGTAAGGGTTAGGGTTAGTGTTAGGGTTAGGGTTAGGGTTATGGGACGGGGACAGTTTAGGGGACAGGTTAGTGTACGACAATGGTTTAGGGTGAGTGTACGTGTTAGGGTACGGATTAGTGTAAGCGTACGGGTTAGGGTTAGGGCACGGGTTAGGTTAAGGCTTTGGGTAAGGGTTAGGGTTAGGGTTAGGGTTAGGGTTAGGGTTAGGGTTAGGGGATGGGGACGGTTTAGGGGACAAGTTAGTTTACGACAACGGTTTAGGGTGAGCGTACGTGTTAGGGTATGGGTTAGTGTTAGCGTACGGGTTAGAATTAGGGGACGGGTTAGGATAAGGCTTCGGGTAAGGGTTAGGGTTAGGGTTAGGGTTAGGCTTAGGGTTAGGGTTGGGGTTATGGGACGGGGACAGTTTAGGGGAAAGGCTAGGGTACGACAATGGTTTAGGGTCAGCGTACGTGTTAGGGTACTGGTTAGTGTTAGCGTACGGGTTAGGATTAGGGGACGGGTTAGGGTAAGGCTTTGGGTAAGGGTTAGGTTTAGGGTTAGGGTTAGGGGATGGGGACGGTTTAGGGGACAAGTTAGTTTACGACAATGGTTTAGGGTGAGCGTTCGTGTTAGGGTACGGGTTAGTGTTAACGTACGGGTTAGGATTAGGGGACGGGTTAGGGTAAGGCTTCGGGTAAGGGTTAGGGTTAGGGTTAGGGTTAGGGTTAGGGTTAGGGTTTGGGGACGGTTTAGGGGACAAGTTAGTTTACGACAACGGTTTAGGGTGAGCGTACGTGTTAGGGTATGGGTTAGTGTTAGCGTACGGGTTAGAATTAGGGGACGGGTTAGGTTAAGGCTTCCGGTAAGGGTTAGGGTTAGGGTTAGCGTTAGGGTTGGGGTTATGGGACGGGGACAGTTTAGGGGAAAGTTTAGGGTACGACAACGTTTTAGGGTCAGCGTACGTGTTAGGGTACGGGTTAGTGTTAGCGTAAGGGTTAGGATTAGGGGACGGGTTAGTGTAAGGCTTCGGGTAACGGTTACGGTTAGGGGTAGGGTTAGGTTTAGGGTTAGGGGACGGGGAAGGTTTAGGGGACAGGTTAGGGTACGACAACGGTTTAGGGTGAGCGTACGTGTTAGCGTAAGAGTTAGTGTTAGCGTACGGGTTAGGATTAGGGGACTGGTTAGGGTAAGGCTTTGGGTAAGTGTTAGGGTTAGGGTTAGGGTTAGGGTTAGGGTTGGGGTTAAGGGAAGGGACAGTTTAGGGGAAAGGTTAGGGTACGACAACGGTTTAGGGTCAGCGTACGTGTTAGGGTACGGGTTAGTGTTAACGTACGGGTTAGGATTAGGGGACGGGTTAGGGTAAGGCTTCGGGTAAGGGTTAGGGTTAGGGTTAGGGTTAGGGTTAGGGTTAGGGGATGGGGACGGTTTAGGGGACAAGTTAGTTTACGACAACGGTTTAGGGTGAGCGTACGTGTTAGGGTATGGGTTAGTGTTAGCGTAAGGGTTAGGATTAGGGGACGGGTTAGGGTAAGGCTTCGGGTAACGGTTAGGGTTAGGGGTAGGGGTAGGTTTAGGGTTAGGGGACGGGGAAGGTTTAGGGGACAGGTTAGTGTACGACAACGGTTTAGGGTGAGCTTACGTGTTAGGGTACGGGTTAGTGTTAGCGTACGGGTTAGGATTAGGGGACGGTTTAGGGTAAGGCTTCGGGTAAGGGTTAGGGTTAGGGGTAGGGTTAGGGTTAGGGTTAGGGGACGGGGATGGTTTAGGGGACATGTTAGGGTACGACAACGGTTTAGGGTAAGCGTACGTGTTAGTGTACGGGTTAGTGTTATCGTAAGGGTTAGGATTAGGGGACGGGTTAGGGTAAGGCTTCGGGTAACGGTTAGGGATAGGGTTAGGGTTAGGGTTAGGGTTATGGGATGGGGACAGTTTAGGGGACAGGTTAGGGTACGACAACGGTTTAGGGTCAGCGTACGTGTTAGGGTACGGGTTAGTGTTAGCGTACGGGTTAGGATTAGGGGACGGGTTAGGGTAAGGCTTCGGGTAAGGGTTAGGGTTAGGGTTAGGGTTAGGGTTAGGGGATGGGGACGGTTTAGGGGACAAGTTAGTTTACGACAACGGTTTAGGGTGAGCGTTCGTGTTAGGGTACGGGTTAGTGTTAGCGTACGGGTTAGGATTAGGGGACGGGTTAGGGTAAGGCTTCGGGTAAGGGCTAGGGTTAGGGTTAGGGTTAGGGTTAGGGTTAGGGTTAGGGTTAGGGGATGGGGACGGTTTAGGGGACAAGTTAGTTTACGACAACGGTTTAGGGTGAGCGTACGTGTTAGGGTACGGTTTATTGTTAGCGTAAGGGTTAGGGTTAGGGGACGGGTTAGGGTAAGGCTTCGGGTAACGGTTAGGGTTAGGGGTAGGGTTAGGGTTAGGGTTAGGGGACGGGGATGGTTTAGGGGACAGGTTAGGGTACGACAACGGTTTAGGGTCAGCGTACGTGTTAGTGTACGGGTTAGTGTTAGCGTAAGGGTTAGGATTAGGGGACGGGTTAGGGTAAGTCTTCGGGTAACGGTTAGGGTTAGGGTTAGGGTTAGGGTTAGGGTTATGGGACGGGGATAGTTTAGGGGACAGGTTAGGGTACGACAACGGTTTAGGGTCAGCGTACGTGTTAGGGTACGGGTTAGTGTTAGCGTACGGGTTAGGATTAGGGGACGGGTTAGGGTAAGGCTTCGGGTAAGGGTTAGGGTTAGGGTTAGGGTTAGGGTTAGGGTTAGGGAATGGGGACGGTTTAGGGGACAAGTTAGTTTACGACAACGGTTTAGGGTCAGCGTTCGTGTTAGGGTCAGCGTTCGTGTTAGGGTACGGGTTAGGATTAGGGGACGGGTTAGGGTAAGGCTTCGGGTAAGGGCTAGGGTTAGGGTTAGGGTTAGGGTTAGGGTTAGGGGATGGGGACGGTTTAGGGGACAAGTTAGTTTACGACAACGGTTTAGGGTGAGCGTACGTGTTAGGGTACGGGTTAGTGTTAGCGTAAGGGTTAGGATTAGGGGACGGGTTAGGGTAAGGCTTCGGGTAACGGTTAGGTTTAGGGGTAGGGTTAGGGTTAGGGTTAGGGGATGGAGAAGGTTTAGGGGACAGGTTAGGGTACGACAACGGTTTAGGGTGAGCGTACGTGTTAGGGTAAGGTTTAGTGTTAGCGTACGTGTTAGGATTACGGGACGGGTTAGGGTAAGGCTTCGGGTAAGGGTTAGGGTTAGGGTTAGGGTTAGGGTTAGAGTTAGGGGATGGGGACGGTTTAGGGGACAAGTTAGTTTACGACAACGGTTTAGGGTGAGCGTACGTGTTAGGGTATGGGTTAGTGTTAGCGTACAGGTTAGTATTAGGGGACGGGTTAGTGTAAGGCTTCGGGTAAGGGTTAGGGTTAGGGTTAGGGTTAGGGTTAGGGGATGGGGACGGTTTAGGGGACAAGTTAGTTTACGACAATGGTTTAGGGTGAGCGTACGTGTTAGGGTACGGGTTAGTGTTAGCGTACGGGTTAGGATTAGGGGACGGGTTAGGGTAAGGCTTCGGGTAAGTGTTAGGGTTAGGGTTAGGGTTAGGGGTCGGGGACGGTTTAGGGGACAGGTTAGGGCACGACAACGGTTTAGGGTGAGCGTATGTGTTAGGGTACGGGTTAGTGTTAGCGTACGGGTTAGGATTAGGGGACGGGTTAGGGTAAGGCTTCGGGTAAGGGTTAGGGTTAGGGTTAGGGTTAGGGTTAGTGTTGGGGTTATGGGACGGGGACAGTTTAGGGGAAAGGTTAGGGTACGACAACGGTTTAGGGTCAGTGTACGTGTTAGGGTACGGGTTAGTGTTAGCGTACGGGTTAGGATTAGGGGACGGGTTAGGGTAAGGCTTCGGGTAAGGGTTAGGGTTAGGGTTAGGGTTAGTTTTAGGGTTAGGGGATGGGGACGGTTTAGGGGACAAGTTAGTTTACGACAACGGTTTAGGGTGAGCGTACGTGTTAGGGTACGGGTTAGTGTTAGCGTAAGGGTTAGGATTAGGAGACGGGTTAGGGTAAGGCTTCGGGTAACGGTTAGGCTTAGGGGTAGGGTTAGGTTTAGGGTTAGGGGACGGGGAAGGTTTAGGGGACAGGTTAGGGTACGACAACGGTTTATGGTGAGCGTACGTGTTAGGGTACGGGTTAGTGTTAGCGTACGGGTTAGGATTAGGGGACGGGTTAGGGTAAGGCTTCGGGTAAGGGTTAGGGTTAGGGTTAGCGTTAGGGTTGGGGTTATGGGACAGGGACAGTTTAGGGGAAAGGTTAGGGTACGACAACGGTTTAGGGTCAGCGTACGTGTTAGGGTACGGTTTAGTGTTAGCGTACGGTTTAGGATTAGGAGACGGGTAAGGGTAAGGCTTCGGGTAAGGGTTAGCGTTAGGGTTAGGGTTAGGGTTAGGGTTAGAGTTAGGGTTAGGGGATGGGGACGGTTTAGGGGACAAGTTAGTTTACGACAACGGTTTAGGGTGAGCGTTCGTGTTAGGGTACGGGTGTTCGCGTACGGGTTAGGATTAGGGGACGGGTTAGGGTAAGGCTTCGGGTAAGGGTTAGGGTTAGGGTTAGGGTTAGGGTTAGGGGATGGGGACGGTTTAGGGGACAAGTTAGTTTACGACAGCGGTTTAGGGTGAGCGTACGTGTTAGGGTACGGTTTAGTGTTAGCATAAGGGTTAGGATTAGGGGACGTGTTAGGGTAAGGCTTCGGGTAACGGTTAGGGTTAGGGGTAAGGTTAGGTTTAGGGTTAGGGGACAGGGAAGGTTTAGGGGACAGGTTAGGGTACGACAACGGTTTATGGTGACCGTACATGTTAGGGTAAGTGTTAGTGTTAGCGTACGGGTTAGTATTAGGGGACGGGTTAGGGTAAGGCTTCGGGTAAGGGTTAGGGTTAGGGTTAGGGTTAGGGTTAGGGTTAGGGGCTGGGGACGGTTTAGGGGAGAGGTTAGTTTACGACAACGGTTTAGGGTGTGCGTACGTGTTAGGGTACGGGTTAGTGTTAGCGTACGGGTTAGGATTAGGGGACGGGTTAGGGTAAGGCTTCGGGTAAGTGTTAGGGTTAGGGTTAGGGTTAGGGTTAGGGTTACGGGACGGGGACAGTTTAGGGGACAGGTTAGGGTACGACAACGGTTTAGGGTGAGCGTACGTGTTAGGGTATGGGTTAGTGTTAGCGTACGGGTTAGTATAAGGGGACGGGTTAGGGTAAGGCTTCGGGTAAGGGTTAGGGTTAGGGTTAGTGTTAGGGTTAGGGTTAGGGTTAGGGGATGGGGACGGTTTAGGGGACAAGTTAGTTTACGACAATGGTTTAGGGTGAGCGTACGTGTTAGGGTACGGGTTAGTATTAGGGGACGGGTTAGGGTAAGGCTTCGGGTAAGGGTTAGGTTTAGGCTTAGGCTTAGGGTTAGAGTTAGGGGACGGGGACGGTTTAGGGGATAGGTTAGGGTACGACAAGAGTTTATTGTGAGCGTACGTGTTAGGGTACGGGTTAGTGTTAGCGTACGGGTTAGGATTAGGGGACGGGTTAGTGTAAGGCTTCGGGTAAGGGTTAGGTTTAGGGTTAGGGTTAGGGTTAGAGGATGGGGATGGATTAGGGGACAGGTTAGGGTACGACAACGGTTTAGGGTGAACGTAAGTGTTAGGTTACGGGTTAGTGTTATCGTACGGTTTAGGATTAGGGGACGTGTTAGTGTAAGGCTTCGGGTAAGGGTTCGGGTTAGGGTTAGGGTTAGGTTTAGGGTTAGGGGATGGGGACGGTTTAGGGGACAAGTTAGTTTACGACAACGGTTTAGGGTGAGCGTACGTGTTAGGGTACGGGTTAGTGTTAGCGTAAGGGTTAGGATTAGGGGACGGGTTAGGGTAAGGCTTCGGGTAACGGTTAGGCTTAGGGGTAGGGTTAGGTTTAGGGTTAGGGGACGGGGAAGGTTTAGGGGACAGGTTAGGGTACGACAACGGTTTATGTTGAGCGTACGTGTTAGGGTACGGGTTAGTGTTAGCGTACGGGTTAGGATTAGGGGACGGGTTAGGGTAAGGTTTCGGGTAAGGTTTAGGGTTAGGGGTAGGGTTAGGGTTAGGGTTAGGGGACGGGGACGGTTTAGGGGACAGGTTAGGGTACGACAACGGTTTAGGGTGAGCGTACGTGTTAGGGTACGGGTTAGTGTTAGCGTACGGGCTAGGATTAAGTGACGGGTTAGGGTAAGGCTTCGGGTAAGGGTTAGGGTTAGGGTTAGGGTTAGGGTTAGGGGATGGGGACGGTTTAGGGGACAAGTTAGTTTACGACAACGGTTTAGGGTGAGCGTACGTGTTAGGGTACGGGTTAGTGTTAGCGTACGGGTTAGAATTAGGGGACGGGTTAGGGTAAGGCTTCGGGTAAGGATTAGGGTTAGGGTTAGGGTTAGCGTTTGGGTTGGGGTTATGGGACAGGGACAGTTTAGGGGAAAGGTTAGGGTACGACAACGGTTTAGGGTCAGCGTACGTGTTAGGGTACGGTTTAGTGTTAGCGTACGGTTTAGGATTAGGGGACGGGTAAGGGTAAGGCTTCGGGTAAGGGTTAGGTTTAGGTTTAGGGTTAGGGTTAGGGTTAGAGTTAGGGTTAGGGGATGGGGACGGTTTAGGGGACAAGTTAGTTTACGACAACGGTTTAGGGTGAGCGTTCGTGTTAGGGTACGGGTGTTCGCGTACGGGTTAGGATTAGGGGACGGGTTAGGGTAAGGCTTCGGGTAAGGGTTAGGGTTAGGGTTAGGGTTAGGGTTAGGGTTAGGGGATGGGGACGGTTTAGGGGACAAGTTAGTTTACGACAGCGGTTTAGGGTGAGCGTACGTGTTAGGGTACGGTTTAGTGTTAGCGTAAGGGTTAGGATTAGGGGACGTGTCAGGGTAAGGCTTCGGGTAACGGTTAGGGTTAGGGGTAAGGTTAGGTTTAGGGTTAGGGGACGGGGAAGGTTTAGGGGACAGGTTAGGGTACGACAACGGTTTAGGGTGAGCGTACGTGTTAGGGTAAGAGTTAGTGTTAGCGTACGGGTTAGTATTAGGGGACGGGTTAGGGTAAGGCTTCGGGTAAGTGTTAGGGTTAGGGTTAGGGTTAGGGTTAGGGTTACGGGACGGGGACAGTTTAGGGGACAGGTTAGGGTACGACAACGGTTTAGGGTGAGCGTACGTGTTAGGGTATGGGTTAGTGTTAGCGTACGGGTTAGTATTAGGGGACGGGTTAGGGTAAGGCTTCGGGTAACGGTTAGGGTTAGGGTTAGGGTTAGGGTTAGGGTTAGGGGATGGGGACGGTTTAGGGGACAAGTTAGTTTACGACAACGGTTTAGGGTGAGCGTACGTGTTAGGGTACTGGTTAGTATTAGGGGACGGGTTAGGGTAAGGCTTCGGGTAAGGGTTCGGGTTAGGGTTAGGGTTAGGTTTAGGGTTAGGGGATGGGGACGGTTTAGGGGACAAGTTAGTTTACGACAACGGTTTAGGGTGAGCGTACGTGTTAGGGTACGGGTTAGTGTTAGCGTAAGGGTTAGGATTAGGGGACGGGTTAGGGTAAGGCTTCGGGTAACGGTTAGGCTTAGGGGTAGGGTTAGGTTTAGGGTTAGGGGACGGGGAAGGTTTAGGGGACAGGTTAGGGTACGACAACGGTTTATGTTGAGCGTACGTGTTAGGGTACGGGTTAGTGTTAGCGTACGGGTTAGGATTAGGGGACGGGTTAGGGTAAGGTTTCGGGTAAGGTTTAGGGTTAGGGGTAGGGTTAGGGTTAGGGTTAGGGGACGGGGACGGTTTAGGGGACAGGTTAGGGTACGACAACGGTTTAGGGTGAGCGTACGTGTTAGGGTACGGGTTAGTGTTAGCGTACGGGCTAGGTTTAAGTGACGGGTTAGGGTAAGGCTTCGGGTAAGGGTTAGGGTTAGGGTTAGGGTTAGGGTTAGGGGATGGGGACGGTTTAGGGGACAAGTTAGTTTACGACAACGGTTTAGGGTGAGCGTACGTGTTAGGGTACGGGTTAGTGTTAGCGTACGGGTTAGAATTAGGGGACGGGTTAGGGTAAGGCTTCGGGTAAGGGTTAGGGTTAGGGTTAGGGTTAGCGTTAGGGTTGGGGTTATGGGACAGGGACAGTTTAGGGGAAAGGTTAGGGTACGACAACGGTTTAGGGTCAGCGTACATGTTAGGGTACGGTTTAGTGTTAGCGTACGGTTTAGGATTAGGGGACGGGTAAGGGTAAGGCTTCGGGTAAGGGTTAGGTTTAGGGTTAGGGTTAGGGTTAGGGTTAGAGTTAGGTTTAGGGGATGGGGACGGTTTAGGGGACAAGTTAGTTTACGACAACGGTTTAGGGTGAGCGTTCGTGTTAGGGTACGGGTGTTCGCGTACGGGTTAGGATTAGGGGACGGGTTAGGGTAAGGCTTCGGGTAAGGGTTAGGGTTAGGGTTAGGGTTAGGGTTAGGGTTAGGGGATGGGGACGGTTTAGGGGACAAGTTAGTTTACGACAGCGGTTTAGGGTGAGCGTACGTGTTAGGGTACGGTTTAGTGTTAGCGTAAGGGTTAGGATTAGGGGACGTGTCAGGGTAAGGCTTCGGGTAACGGTTAGGGTTAGGGGTAAGGTTAGGTTTAGGGTTAGGGGACGGGGAAGGTTTAGGGGACAGGTTAGGGTACGACAACGGTTTAGGGTGAGCGTACGTGTTAGGGTAAGAGTTAGTGTTAGCGTACGGGTTAGTATTAGGGGACGGGTTAGGGTAAGGCTTCGGGTAAGTGTTAGGGTTAGGGTTAGGGTTAGGGTTAGGGTTACGGGACGGGGACAGTTTAGGGGACAGGTTAGGGTACGACAACGGTTTAGGGTGAGCGTACGTGTTAGGGTATGGGTTAGTGTTAGCGTACGGGTTAGTATTAGGGGACGGGTTAGGGTAAGGCTTCGGGTAACGGTTAGGGTTAGGGTTAGGGTTAGGGTTAGGGTTAGGGGATGGGGACGGTTTAGGGGACAAGTTAGTTTACGACAACGGTTTAGGGTGAGCGTACGTGTTAGGGTACTGGTTAGTATTAGGGGACGGGTTAGGGTAAGGCTTCGGGTAAGGGTTAGGGTTAGGCTTAGGCTTAGGGTTAGGGTTAGGGGACGGGGACGGTTTAGGGGATAGGTTAGGGTACGACAATGGTTTAGGGTCAGCGTACGTGTTAGGGTACGGGTTAGTGTTAACGTACGGTTTAGGTTTAGGGGACGTGTTAGTGTAAGGCTTCGGGTAAGGTTTCGGGTTAGGGTTAGGGTTAGGTTTAGGGTTAGGGGATGGGGACGGGTTAGGGGACAAGTTAGTTTACGACAACGGTTTAGGGTGAGCGTACGTGTTAGGGTACGGGTTAGTGTTAGCGTAAGGGTTAGGATTAGGGGACGGGTTAAGGTAAGGCTTCGGGTAACGGTTAGGCTTAGGGGTAGGGTTAGGTTTAGGGTTAGGGGACGGGGAAGGTTTAGGGGACAGGTTAGGGTACGACAACGGTTTATGTTGAGCGTACGTGTTAGGGTACGGGTTAGTGTTAGCGTACGGGTTAGGATTAGGGGACGGGTTAGGGTAAGGTTTCGGGTAAGGTTTAGGGTTAGGGGTAGGGTTAGGGTTAGGGTTAGGGGACGGGGACGGTTTAGGGGACAGGTTAGGGTACGACAACGGTTTAGGGTGAGCGTACGTGTTAGGGTACGGGTTAGTGTTAGCGTACGGGCTAGGTTTAAGTGACGGGTTAGGGTAAGGCTTCGGGTAAGGGTTAGGGTTAGGGTTAGGGTTAGGGTTAGGGGATGGGGACGGTTTAGGGGACAAGTTAGTTTACGACAACGGTTTAGGGTGAGCGTACGTGTTAGGGTACGGGTTAGTGTTAGCGTACGGGTTAGAATTAGGGGACGGGTTAGGGTAAGGCTTCGGGTAAGGGTTAGGGTTAGGGTTAGGGTTAGCGTTAGGGTTGGGGTTATGGGACAGGGACAGTTTAGGGGAAAGGTTAGGGTACGACAACGGTTTAGGGTCAGCGTACGTGTTAGGGTACGGTTTAGTGTTAGCGTACGGTTTAGGATTAGGGGACGGGTAAGGGTAAGGCTTCGGGTAAGGGTTAGGTTTAGGGTTAGGGTTAGGGTTAGGGTTAGAGTTAGGTTTAGGGGATGGGGACGGTTTAGGGGACAAGTTAGTTTACGACAACGGTTTAGGGTGAGCGTTCGTGTTAGGGTACGGGTGTTCGCGTACGGGTTAGGATTAGGGGACGGGTTAGGGTAAGGCTTCGGGTAAGGGTTAGGGTTAGGGTTAGGGTTAGGGTTAGGGTTAGGGGATGGGGACGGTTTAGGGGACAAGTTAGTTTACGACAGCGGTTTAGGGTGAGCGTACGTGTTAGGGTACGGTTTAGTGTTAGCGTAAGGGTTAGGATTAGGGGACGTGTCAGGGTAAGGCTTCGGGTAACGGTTAGGGTTAGGGGTAAGGTTAGGTTTAGGGTTAGGGGACGGGGAAGGTTTAGGGGACAGGTTAGGGTACGACAACGGTTTAGGGTGAGCGTACGTGTTAGGGTAAGAGTTAGTGTTAGCGTACGGGTTAGTATTAGGGGACGGGTTAGGGTAAGGCTTCGGGTAAGTGTTAGGGTTAGGGTTAGGGTTAGGGTTAGGGTTACGGGACGGGGACAGTTTAGGGGACAGGTTAGGGTACGACAACGGTTTAGGGTGAGCGTACGTGTTAGGGTATGGGTTAGTGTTAGCGTACGGGTTAGTATTAGGGGACGGGTTAGGGTAAGGCTTCGGGTAACGGTTAGGGTTAGGGTTAGGGTTAGGGTTAGGGTTAGGGGATGGGGACGGTTTAGGGGACAAGTTAGTTTACGACAACGGTTTAGGGTGAGCGTACGTGTTAGGGTACTGGTTAGTATTAGGGGACGGGTTAGGGTAAGGCTTCGGGTAAGGGTTAGGGTTAGGCTTAGGCTTAGGGTTAGGGTTAGGGGACGGGGACGGTTTAGGGGATAGGTTAGGGTACGACAATGGTTTAGGGTCAGCGTACGTGTTAGGGTACGGGTTAGTGTTAACGTACGGTTTAGGATTAGGGGACGTGTTAGTGTAAGGCTTCGGGTAAGGGTTCGGGTTAGGGTTAGGGTTAGGTTTAGGGTTAGGGGATGGGGACGGGTTAGGGGACAAGTTAGTTTACGACAACGGTTTAGGGTGAGCGTACGTGTTAGGGTACGGGTTAGTGTTAGCGTAAGGGTTAGGATTAGGGGACGGGTTAGGGTAAGGCTTCGGGTAACGGTTAGGCTTAGGGGTAGGGTTAGGTTTAGGGTTAGGGGACGGGGAAGGTTTAGGGGACAGGTTAGGGTACGAGAACGGTTTATGTTGAGCGTACGTGTTAGGGTACGGGTTAGTGTTAGCGTACGGATTAGGATTAGGGGACGGGTTAGGGTAAGGTTTCGGGTAAGGTTTAGGGTTAGGGGTAGGGTTAGGGTTAGGGTTAGGGGACGGGGACGGTTTAGGGGACAGGTTAGGGTACGACAACGGTTTAGGGTGAGCGTACGTGTTAGGGTACGGGTTAGTGTTAGCGTACGGGCTAGGATTAAGTGACGGGTTAGGGTAAGGCTTCGGGTAAGGGTTAGGGTTAGGGTTAGGGTTAGGGTTAGGGGATGGGGACGGTTTAGGGGACAAGTTAGTTTACGACAACGGTTTAGGGTGAGCGTACGTGTTAGGGTACGGGTTAGTGTTAGCGTACGGGTTAGAATTAGGGGACGGGTTAGGGTAAGGCTTCGGGTAAGGATTAGGGTTAGGGTTAGGGTTAGCGTTTGGGTTGGGGTTATGGGACAGGGACAGTTTAGGGGAAAGGTTAGGGTACGACAACGGTTTAGGGTCAGCGTACGTGTTAGGGTACGGTTTAGTGTTAGCGTACGGTTTAGGATTAGGGGACGGGTAAGGGTAAGGCTTCGGGTAAGGGTTAGGTTTAGGTTTAGGGTTAGGGTTAGGGTTAGAGTTAGGGATAGGGGATGGGGACGGTTTAGGGGACAAGTTAGTTTACGACAACGGTTTAGGGTGAGCGTTCGTGTTAGGGTACGGGTGTTCGCGTACGGGTTAGGATTAGGGGACGGGTTAGGGTAAGGCTTCGGGTAAGGGTTAGGGTTAGGGTTAGGGTTAGGGTTAGGGTTAGGGGATGGGGACGGTTTAGGGGACAAGTTAGTTTACGACAGCGGTTTAGGGTGAGCGTACGTGTTAGGGTACGGTTTAGTGTTAGCGTAAGGGTTAGGATTAGGGGACGTGTCAGGGTAAGGCTTCGGGTAACGGTTAGGGTTAGGGGTAAGGTTAGGTTTAGGGTTAGGGGACGGGGAAGGTTTAGGGGACAGGTTAGGGTACGACAACGGTTTAGGGTGAGCGTACGTGTTAGGGTAAGAGTTAGTGTTAGCGTACGGGTTAGTATTAGGGGACGGGTTAGGGTAAGGCTTCGGGTAAGTGTTAGGGTTAGGGTTAGGGTTAGGGTTAGGGTTACGGGACGGGGACAGTTTAGGGGACAGGTTAGGGTACGACAACGGTTTAGGGTGAGCGTACGTGTTAGGGTATGGGTTAGTGTTAGCGTACGGGTTAGTATTAGGGGACGGGTTAGGGTAAGGCTTCGGGTAACGGTTAGGGTTAGGGTTAGGGTTAGGGTTAGGGTTAGGGGATGGGGACGGTTTAGGGGACAAGTTAGTTTACGACAACGGTTTAGGGTGAGCGTACGTGTTAGGGTACTGGTTAGTATTAGGGGACGGGTTAGGGTAAGGCTTCGGGTAAGGGTTAGGGTTAGGCTTAGGCTTAGGGTTAGGGTTAGGGGACGGGGACGGTTTAGGGGATAGGTTAGGGTACGACAATGGTTTAGGGTCAGCGTACGTGTTAGGGTATGGGTTAGTGTTAACGTACGGTTTAGGATTAGGGGACGTGTTAGTGTAAGGCTTCGGGTAAGGGTTCGGGTTAGGGTTAGGGTTAGGTTTAGGGTTAGGGGATGGGGACGGTTTAGGGGACAAGTTAGTTTACGACAACGGTTTAGGGTGAGCGTACGTGTTAGGGTACGGGTTAGTGTTAGCGTAAGGGTTAGGATTAGGGGACGGGTTAGGGTAAGGCTTCGGGTAACGGTTAGGCTTAGGGGTAGGGTTAGGTTTAGGGTTAGGGGACGGGGAAGGTTTAGGGGACAGGTTAGGGTACGACAACGGTTTATGTTGAGCGTACGTGTTAGGGTACGGGTTAGTGTTAGCGTACGGGTTAGGATTAGGGGACGGGTTAGGGTAAGGTTTCCGGTAAGGTTTAGGGTTAGGGGTAGGGTTAGGGTTAGGGTTAGGGGACGGGGACGGTTTAGGCGACAGGTTAGGGTACGACAACGGTTTAGGGTGAGCGTACGTGTTAGGGTACGGGTTAGTGTTAGCGTACGGGCTAGGATTAAGTGACGGGTTAGGGTAAGGCTTCGGGTAAGGGTTAGGGTTAGGGTTAGGGTTAGGGTTAGGGGATGGGGACGGTTTAGGGGACAAGTTAGTTTACGACAACGGTTTAGGGTGAGCGTACGTGTTAGGGTACGGGTTAGTGTTAGCGTACGGGTTAGAATTAGGGGACGGGTTAGGGTAAGGCTTCGGGTAAGGGTTAGGGTTAGGGTTAGGGTTAGCGTTAGGGTTGGGGTTATGGGACAGGGACAGTTTAGGGGAAAGGTTAGGGTACGACAACGGTTTAGGGTCAGCGTACGTGTTAGGGTACGGTTTAGTGTTAGCGTACGGTTTAGGATTAGGGGACGGGTAAGGGTAAGGCTTCGGGTAAGGGTTAGGTTTAGGGTTAGGGTTAGGGTTAGGGTTAGAGTTAGGTTTAGGGGATGGGGACGGTTTAGGGGACAAGTTAGTTTACGACAACGGTTTAGGGTGAGCGTTCGTGTTAGGGTACGGGTGTTCGCGTACGGGTTAGGATTAGGGGACGGGTTAGGGTAAGGCTTCGGGTAAGGGTTAGGGTTAGGGTTAGGGTTAGGGTTAGGGTTAGGGGATGGGGACGGTTTAGGGGACAAGTTAGTTTACGACAGCGGTTTAGGGTGAGCGTACGTGTTAGGGTACGGTTTAGTGTTAGCGTAAGGGTTAGGATTAGGGGACGTGTCAGGGTAAGGCTTCGGGTAACGGTTAGGGTTAGGGGTAAGGTTAGGTTTAGGGTTAGGGGACGGGGAAGGTTTAGGGGACAGGTTAGGGTACGACAACGGTTTAGGGTGAGCGTACGTGTTAGGGTAAGAGTTAGTGTTAGCGTACGGGTTAGGATTAGGGGACGGGTTAGGGTAAGGCTTCGGGTAAGTGTTAGGGTTAGGGTTAGGGTTAGGGTTAGGGTTACGGGACGGGGACAGGTTAGGGGACAGGTTAGGGTACGACAACGGTTTAGGGTGAGCGTACGTGTTAGGGTATCGGTTAGTGTTAGCGTACGGGTTAGTATTAGGGGACGGGTTAGGGTAAGGCTTCGGGTAACGGTTAGGGTTAGGGTTAGGGTTAGGGTTAGGGTTAGGGGATGGGGACGGTTTATGGGACAAGTTAGTTTACGACAACGGTTTAGGGTGAGCGTACGTGTTAGGGTACTGGTTAGTATTAGGGGACGGGTTAGGGTAAGGCTTCGGGTAAGGGTTAGGGTTAGGCTTAGGCTTAGGGTTAGGGTTAGGGGACGGGGACGGTTTAGGGGATAGGTTAGGGTACGACAAGAGTTTATTGTGAGCGTACGTGTTAGGGTACGGGTTAGTGTTAGCATACGGGTTAGGATTAGGGGACGGGTTAGTGTAAGGCTTCGGGTAAGGGTTAGGGTTAGGGTTAGGGTTAGGGTTAGGGTTAGAGGATGGGGATGGATTAGGGGACAGGTTAGGGTACGACAACGGTTTAGGGTGAACGTAAGTGTTAGGTTACGGGTTAGTGTTATCGTACGGGTTAGGATTAGGGGACGGGTTAGGGTAAGGCTTCAAGTAAGGTTTAGGGTTAGGGTTAGGGTTAGGGGACGGGGACGGGTTAGGGGACACGTTAGGGTACGACAATGGTTTAGGGTCAGCGTACGTGTTAGGGTACGGGTTAGTGTTAACGTACGGTTTAGGATTAGGGGACGTGTTAGTGTAAGGCTTCGGGTAAGGGTTCGGGTTAGGGTTAGGGTTAGGGTTAGGGTTAGGGGATGGGGACGGTTTAGGGGACAAGTTAGTTTACGACAACGGTTTAGGGTGAGCATACGTGTTAGGGTACGGGTTAGTGTCAGTGTACGGGTTAGGATTAGGGGACGGGTTAGTGTAAGGCTTCGGGTAAGGGTTAGGGTTAGGTGTAGGGTTAGATTTAGGGTTAGGGGACGGGGACGGTTTAGGGGACAGGTTAGGGCACGACAACGGTTTAGGGTGAGCGTACGTGTTAGGGTACGGGTTAGGGTTATTGTACGGGTTAGGATTAGGGGACGGGTTAGGGTAAGCCTTCGGGTAAGGGTTAGGGTTAGGGGTAGGGTTAGGGTTAGGGTTAGGTGACAGGGACGGTTTAGGGGACAGGTTAGGGTACGACAACGGTTTAGGTTGAGCGTACTTGTTACGGTACGGGTTAGTGTTAGCGTACGGTTTAGGATTAGGGGACGGGTTAGGTTAAGGCTTCGGGTAAGGGTTAGGGTTAGGGTTAGGGTTACGGTTAGGGTTATGGGACGGGGAGAGTTTAGGGGACAGGTTAGGGTACGACAACGGTTTAGGGTCAGCGTACGTGTTAGGGTACGGGTTAGTGTTAGCGTACGGGTTAGAATTAGGGGACGGGTTAGGGTAGGGCTTCGGGTAAGGGTTAGGGTTAGGGTTAGGGTTAGGGTTAGGGTTAGGGTTGGGGTTATGGGACGGGGACAGTTTAGGGGAAAGGTTAGGGTACAACAAAGTTTTAGGGTCAGCGTACGTGTTAGGGTACGGGTTAGTGTTAACGTACGGGTTAGGATCAGGGGACGGGTTAGTGTAAGGCTTCGGGTAAGGGTTAGGGTTAGGGTTAGGGTTAGGGTTAGGGGATGGGGACGCTTTAGGGGACAAGTTAGTTTACGACAACGGTTTAGGGTGAGCGTTCGTGTTAGGGTACGGGTGTTAGCATATGGGTTAGAATTAGGGGACGGGTTAGGGTAAGGCTTCGCGTAAGGGTTAGGGTTAGGGTTAGGGTTAGGGTTAGGGGATGGGGACGGTTTAGGGGACAAGTTAGTTTACGACAACGGTTTATGGTGAGCGTACGTGTTAGGGTATGGGTTAGTGTTAGCGTAAGGGTTAGGATTAGGGGACGGGTTAGGGTAAGGCTTCGGGTAACGGTTAGGGTTAGGGTTAGGGGTAGGTTTAGGGTTAGGGGACGGGGAAGGTTTAGGGGACAGGTTAGGGTACGACAACGGTTTAGGGTGAGCGTACGTGTTAGGGTACGGGTTAGTGTTAGCGTACCGGTTAGGATTAGGGGACGGGTTAGGGTAAGGCTTCGGGTAAGGGTTAGGGTTAGGGGTAGGGTTAGGGTTAGGGTTAGGGGACGGGGATGGTTTAGGGGACAGGTTAGGGTACGACAACGGTTTAGGGTAAGCGTACGTGTTAGGGTACGGGTTAGTGTTAGCGTATGGGTTAAGTTTATGGGACGGGTTAGGGTAAGGCTTCGGGTAATGGTTAGGGTTAGGGTTAGGTTTAGGTTTATGGGACGGGGACAGTTTAGGGGACAGGTTAGGGTACGACAACGGTTTAGAGTCAGCGTACGTGTTAGGGTACGGGTTAGTGTTAGCGTACGGGTTAGGATTAGGGGACGGGTTAGGGTAAGGCTTCGGGTAAGGGCTAGGGTTAGGGTTAGGGTTAGGGTTAGGGTTAGGGGATGGGGACGGTTTAGGGGACAAGTTAGTTTACAACAAAGGTTTAGGGTGAGCGTACGTGTTAGGGTACAGGTTAATGTTAGCGTAAGGGTTAGGATTAGGGGACGGGTTAGGTTAAGGCTTCGGGTAAGGGTTAGGGTTAGGGTTAGGGTTACGGTTAGGGTTATGGGACGGGGAGAGTTTAGGGGACAGGTTAGGGTACGACAACGGTTTAGGGTCAGCGTACGTGTTAGGGTACGGGTTAGTGTTAGCGTACGGGTTAGAATTAGGGGACGGGTTAGGGTAGGGCTTCGGGTAAGGGTTAGGGTTAGGGTTAGGGTTAGGGTTAGGGTTAGGGTTGGGGTTATGGGACGGGGACAGTTTAGGGGAAAGGTTAGGGTACAACAAAGGTTTAGGGTCAGCGTACGTGTTAGGGTACGGGTTAGTGTTAACGTACGGGTTAGGATTAGGGGACGGGTTAGTGTAAGGCTTCGGGTAAGGGTTAGGGTTAGGGTTAGGGTTAGGGTTAGGGGATGGGGACGGTTTAGGGGACAAGTTAGTTTACGACAACGGTTTAGGGTGAGCGTTCGTGTTAGGGTACGGGTGTTAGCATATGGGTTAGAATTAGGGGACGGGTTAGGGTAAGGCTTCGCGTAAGGGTTAGGGTTAGGGTTAGGGTTAGGGTTAGGGGATGGGGACGGTTTAGGGGACAAGTTAGTTTACGACAACGGTTTATGGTGAGCGTACGTGTTAGGGTATGGGTTAGTGTTAGCGTAAGGGTTAGGATTAGGGGACGGGTTAGGGTAAGGCTTCGGGTAACGGTTAGGGTTAGGGTTAGGGGTAGGTTTAGGGTTAGGGGACGGGGAAGGTTTAGGGGACAGGTTAGGGTACGACAACGGTTTAGGGTGAGCGTACGTGTTAGGGTACGGGTTAGTGTTAGCGTACGGGTTAGGATTAGGGGACGGGTTAGGGTAAGGCTTCGGGTAAGGGTTAGGGTTAGGGGTAGGGTTAGGGTTAGGGTTAGGGGACGGGGATGGTTTAGGGGACAGGTTAGGGTACGACAACGGTTTAGGGTAAGCGTACGTGTTAGGGTACGGGTTAGTGTTAGCGTATGGGTTAGGTTTATGGGACGGGTTAGGGTAAGGCTTCGGGTAATGGTTAGGGTTAGGGTTAGGTTTAGGTTTATGGGACGGGGACAGTTTAGGGGACAGGTTAGGGTACGACAACGGTTTAGAGTCAGCGTACGTGTTAGGGTACGGGTTAGTGTTAGCGTACGGGTTAGGATTAGGGGACGGGTTAGGGTAAGGCTTCGGGTAAGGGCTAGGGTTAGGGTTAGGGTTAGGGTTAGGGTTAGGGGATGGGGACGGTTTAGGGGACAAGTTAGTTTACAACAACGGTTTAGGGTGAGCGTACGTGTTAGGGTACAGGTTAATGTTAGCGTAAGGGTTAGGATTAGGGGACGGGTTAGGGTAAGGCTTCGGGTAACGGTTAGGTTTCGGGGTAGGGTTAGGGTTAGGGTTAGGGGACGGGGAAGGTTTAGGGGACAGGTTAGGGTACGACAACGGTTTAGGGTGAGCGTACGTGTTAGGGTAAGGGTTAGTGTTAGCGTACGGGTTAGGATTAGGGGACGGCTTAGGGTAAGGCTTCGGGTAAGTGTTAGGGTTAGGGTTAGGGTTAGGGTTAGGGTTACGGGACGGGGACAGTTTAGGGGACAGGTTAGGGTACGACAACGGTTTAGGGTCAGCGTACGTGTTAGGGTACGGGTTAGTGTTAGCGTTCGAGTTAGGATTATGGGACGGGTTAGGGTAAGGCTTCGGGTAAGGGTTAGGGTTAGGGTTAGGGTTAGGGTTAGGGTTAGGGGATGGGGACGGTTTAGGGGACAAGTTAGTTTACGACAACGGTTTAGGGTAAGCGTACGTGTTACGGTATGGGTTAGTGTTAGCGTACGGGTTAGTATTAGGGGACGGGTGAGGGTAAAGCTTCGGGTAAGTGTTAGGGTTAGGGTTATGGTTAGGGTTAGGGTTACGGGACGGGGACAGTTTAGGGGACAGGTTAGGGTACGACAACGGTTTAGGGTCAGCGTACGTGTTAGGGTACGGGTTAGTGTTAGCTTACGGGTTAGGATTACGGGACGGGTTAGGGTAAGGCTTCGTGTAAGTGTTAGGGTTAGGGTTAGGGTTAGGGTTAGTGTTAGGGGATGGGGACGGTTTAGGGGACAAGTTAGTTTACGACAACGGTTTAGGGTGAGCGTACGTGTTAGGGTACGGGATAGTGATAGCGTACAGGTTAGTATTAGGGGACGGGTTAGTGTAAGGCTTCGGGTAAGGGTTAGGGTTAGGGTTAGGCTTAGGGTTAGGGTTAGGGGACGGGGACGGTTTAGGGGATACGTTAGGGTATGACAACTGTTTATTTTGAGCGTACGTGTTAGGTTACGGGTTAGTGTTAGCGTACGGGTTGGGATTAGGGGACGGGTTAGTGTAAGGCTTCGGGTAAGGGTTAGGTTTAGGGTTAAGGTTAGGGGACGGGGACGGTTTAGGGGACAGGTTAGGGTACGACAATGGTTTAGGGTCAGCATACGTGTTAGGGTACGGGTTAGTGTTAACGTACCGGTTAGGATTAGGGGACGGGTTAGTGTAAGGCTTCGGGTAAGGGTTAGGGTTAGGGTTAGGGTTAGGGTTAGGGTTAGGGGATGGGGACGGTTTAGGGGACAAGTTAGTTTACGACAACGGTTTAGGGTGAGCATACGTGTTAGGGTACGGGTTAGTGTTAGCGTTCGGGTTAGGATTAGGGGACGGGTTACGGTAAGGCTTCGGGTAAGTGTTAGGGTTAGGGTTAGGGTTAGGGTTACGGGACGGGGACAGTTTAGGGGACAGGTTAGGGTACGACAACGGTTTAGGGTGAGCGTACGTGTTAGGGTATGGGTTATTGTTAGCGTACGGGTTAGTATTAGGGGACGGGTTAGGGTAAGGCTTCGGGTAAGGGTTAGGGTTAGGGTTAGGATTAGGGTTAGGGTTAGGGGATGGTGACGGTTTAGGGGACAAGTTAGTTTACGACAATGGTTTAGGGTGAGCGTACGTGTTAGGGTACGGGTTAGTATTAGGGGACGGGTTAGGGTAAGGCTTCGGGTAAGGGTTAGGGTTAGGCTTAGGCTTAGGGTTAGGGTTAGGGGATGGGGACGGTTTAGGGGATAGGTTAGGGTACGACAAGAGTTTATTGTGAGCGTACGTGTTAGGGTACGGGTTAGTGTTAGCGTACGGGTTAGGATTAGGGGACGGGTTAGTGTAAGGCTTTGGGTAAGGGTTAGGGTTAGGGTTAGGGTTAGGGTTAGAGGATGGGGATGGATTAGGGGACAGGTTAGGGTACGACAACGGTTTAGGATGAACGTAAGTGTTAGGTTACGGGTTAGTGTTATCGTACGGGTTAGGATTAGGGGACGGGTTAGGGTAAGGCTTCGGGTAAGGTTTAGGGTTAGGGTTAGGATTAGGGGACGGGGACGGGTTAGGGGACAGGTTAGGGTACGACAATGGTTTAGGGTCAGCGTACGTGTTAGGGTACGGGTTAGTGTTAACGTACGGTTTAGGATTAGGGGACGTGTTAGTGTAAGGCTTCGGGTAAGGGTTCGGGTTAGGGTTAGGGTTAGGTTTAGGGTTAGGGGATGGGGACGGTTTAGGGGACAAGTTAGTTTACGACAACGGTTTAGGGTGAGCGTACGTGTTAGGGTACGGCTTAGTGTTAGCGTAAGGGTTAGGATTAGGGGACGGGTTAGGGTAAGGCTTCGGGTAACGGTTAGGCTTAGGGGTAGTGTTAGGTTTAGGGTTAGGGGACGGGGAAGGTTTAGGGGACAGGTTAGGGTACGACAACGGTTTATGTTGAGCGTACGTGTTAGGGTACGGGTTAGTGTTAGCGTACGGGTTAGGATTAGGGGACGGGTTAGGGTAAGGTTTCGGGTAAGGTTTAGGGTTAGGGGTAGGGTTAGGGTTAGGGTTAGGGGACGGGGACGGTTTAGGGGACAGGTTAGGGTACGACAACGGTTTAGGGTGAGCGTACCTGTTAGGGTACGGGTTAGTGTTAGCGTACGGGTTAGGATTAAGTGACGGGTTAGGGTAAGGCTTCGGGTAAGGGTTAGGGTTAGGGTTAGGGTTAGGGTTAGGGGATGGGGACGGTTTAGGGGACAAGTTAGTTTACGACAACGGTTTAGGGTGAGCGTACGTGTTAGGGTACGGGTTAGTGTTAGCGTACGGGTTAGAATTAGGGGACGGGTTAGGGTAAGGCTTCGGGTAAGGGTTAGGGTTAGGGTTAGGGTTAGCGTTAGGGTTGGGGTTATGGGACAGGGACAGTTTAGGGGAAAGGTTAGGGTACGACAACGGTTTAGTGTCAGCGTACGTGTTAGGGTACGGTTTAGTGTTAGCGTACGGTTTAGGATTAGGGGACGGGTAAGGGTAAGGCTTCGGGTAAGGGTTAGGTTTAGGTTTAGGGTTAGGGTTAGGGTTAGAGTTAGGGTTAGGGGATGGGGACGGTTTAGGGGACAAGTTAGTTTACGACAACGGTTTAGGGTGAGCGTTCGTGTTAGGGTACGGGTGTTCGCGTACGGGTTAGGATTAGGGGACGGGTTAGGGTAAGGCTTCGGGTAAGGGTTAGGGTTAGGGTTAGGGTTAGGGTTAGGGTTATGGGATGGGGACGGTTTAGGGGACAAGTTAGTTTACGACAGCGGTTTAGGGTGAGCGTACGTGTTAGGGTACGGTTTAGTGTTAGCGTAAGGGTTAGGATTAGGGGACGTGTCAGGGTAAGGCTTCGGGTAACGGTTAGGGTTAGGGGTAAGGTTAGGTTTAGGGTTAGGGGACGGGGAAGGTTTAGGGGACAGGTTAGTGTACGACAACGGTTTAGGGTGAGCGTACGTGTTAGGGTAAGAGTTAGTGTTAGCGTACGGGTTAGGATTAGGGGACGGGTTAGGGTAAGGCTTCGGGTAAGTGTTAGGGTTAGGGTTAGGGTTAGGGTTAGGGTTACGGGACGGGGACAGTTTAGGGGACAGGTTAGGGTACGACAACGGTTTAGGGTGAGCGTACGTGTTAGGGTATGGGTTAGTGTTAGCGTACGGGTTAGTATTAGGGGACGGGTTAGTGTAAGGCTTCGGGTAACGGATAGGGTTAGGGTTAGGGTTAGGGTTAGGGTTAGGGGATGGGGACGGTTTAGGGGACAAGTTAGTTTACGACAACGGTTTAGGGTGAGCGTACGTGTTAGGGTACTGGTTAGTATTAGGGGACGGGTTAGGGTAAGGCTTCGGGTAAGGGTTAGGGTTAGGCTTAGGCTTAGGGTTAGGGTTAGGGGACGGGGACGGTTTAGGGGATAGGTTAGGGTACAACAATGGTTTAGGGTCAGCGTACGTGTTAGGGTACGGGTTAGTGTTAAAGTACGGTTTAGGATTAGGGGACGTGTTAGTGTAAGGCTTCCGGTAAGGGTTCGGGTTAGGGTTAGGATTAGGTTTAGGGTTAGGGGATGGGGACGGTTTAGGGGACAAGTTAGTTTACGACAACGGTTTAGGGTGAGCGTACGTGTTAGGGTACGGGTTAGTGTTAGCGTAAGGGTTAGGATTAGGGGACGGGTTAGGGTAAGGCTTCGGGTAACGGTTAGGCTTAGGGGTAGGGTTAGGTTTAGGGTTAGGGGACGGGGAAGGTTTAGGGGACAGGTTAGGGTACGACAACGGTTTATGTTGAGCGTACGTGTTAGGGTACGGGTTAGTGTTAGCGTACGGGTTAGGATTAGGGGACGGGTTAGTGTAAGGTTTCGGGTAAGGTTTAGGGTTAGGGGTAGGGTTAGGGTTAGGGTTAGGGGACGGGGACGGTTTAGGGGACAGGTTAGGGTACGACAACGGTTTAGGGTGAGCGTACGTGTTAGGTTACGGGTTAGTGTTAGCGTACGGGTTAGGATTAAGTGACGGGTTAGGGTAAGGCTTCGGGTAAGGGTTAGGGTTAGGGTTAGGGTTAGGGTTAGGGGATGGGGACGGTTTAGGGGACAAGTTAGTTTACGACAACGGTTTAGGGTGAGCGTACGTGTTAGGGTACGGGTTAGTGTTAGCGTACGGGTTAGAATTAGGGGACGGGTTAGGGTAAGGCTTCGGGTAAGGGTTAGGGTTAGGGTTAGGGTTAGCGTTAGGGTTGGGGTTATGGGACAGGGACAGTTTAGGGGAAAGGTTAGGGTACGACAACGGTTTAGGCTCAGCGTACGTGTTAGGGTACGGTTTAGTGTTAGCGTACGGTTTAGGATTAGGGTACGGGTAAGTGTAAGGCTTCGGGTAAGGGTTAGGTTTAGGGTTAGGGTTAGGGTTAGGGTTAGAGTTAGGGTTAGGGGATGGGGACGGTTTAGGGGACAAGTTAGTTTACGACAACGGTTTAGGGTGAGCGTTCGTGTTAGGGTACGGGTGTTCGCGTACGGGTTAGGATTAGGGGACGGGTTAGGGTAAGGCTTCGGGTAAGGGTTAGGGTTAGGGTTAGGGTTAGGGTTAGGGTTAGGGGATGGGGACGGCTTAGGGGACAAGTTAGTTTACGACAGCGGTTTAGGGTGAGCGTACGTGTTAGGGTACGGTTTAGTGTTAGCGTAAGGGTTAGGATTAGGGGACGTGTCAGGGTAAGGCTTCGGGTAACGGTTAGGGTTAGGGGTAAGGTTAGGTTTAGGGTTAGGGGACGGGGAAGGTTTAGGGGACAGGTTAGGGTACGACAACGGTTTAGGGTGAGCGTACGTGTTACGGTAAGAGTTAGTGTTAGCGTACGGGTTAGGATTAGGGGACGGGTTAGGGTAAGGCTTCGGGTAAGTGTTAGGGTTAGGGTTAGGTTTAGGGTTAGGGTTACGGGACGGGGACAGTTTAGGGGACAGGTTAGGGTACGACAACGGTTTAGGGTGAGCGTACGTGTTAGGGTATGGGTTAGTGTTAGCGTACGGGTTAGTATTAGGGGACGGGTTAGGGTAAGGCTTCGGGTAACGGTTAGGGTTAGGGTTAGGGTTAGGGTTAGGGTTAGGGGATGGGGACGGTTTAGGGGACAAGTTAGTTTACGACAACGGTTTAGGGTGAGCGTACGTGTTAGGGTACTGGTTAGTATTAGGGGACGGGTTAGGGTAAGGCTTCGGGTAAGGGTTAGGGTTAGGCTTAGGCTTAGGGTTAGGGTTAGGGGACGGGGACGGTTTAGGGGATAGGTTAGGGTACGACAAGAGTTTATTGTGAGCGTACGTGTTAGGGTACGGGTTAGTGTTAGCATACGGTTTAGGATTAGGGGACGGGTTAGTGTAAGGCTTCGGGTAAGTGTTAGGGTTAGGGTTAGGGTTAGGGTTAGAGGATGGGGATGGATTAGGGGACAGGTTAGGGTACGACAACGGTTTAGGGTGAACGTAAGTGTTAGGTTACGGGTTAGTGTTATCGTACGGGTTAGGATTAGGGGACGGGTTAGGGTAAGGCTTCAAGTAAGGTTTAGGGTTAGGGTTAGGGTTAGGGGACGGGGACGGGTTAGGGGACTCGTTAGGGTACGACAATGGTTTAGGGTCAGCGTACGTGTTAGGGTACGGGTTAGTGTTAACGTACGGTTTAGGATTAGGGGACGTGTTAGTGTAAGGCTTCGGGTAAGGGTTCGGGTTAGGGTTAGGGTTAGGGTTAGGGTTAGGGGATGGGGACGGTTTAGGGGACAAGTTAGTTTACGACAACGGTTTAGGGTGAGCATACGTGTTAGGGTATGGGTTAGTGTCAGTGTACGGGTTAGGATTAGGGGACGGGTTAGGGTAAGGCTTCGGGTAAGGGTTAGGGTTAGGTGTAGGGTTAGGTTTAGGGTTAGGGTACGGGGACGGTTTAGGGGACAGGTTAGGGCACAACAACGGTTTAGGGTGAGCGTACGTGTTAGGGTACGGGTTAGGGTTATTGTACGGGTTAGGATTAGGGGACGGGTTAGGGTAAGCCTTCGGGTAAGGGTTAGGGTTAGGGGTAGGGTTAGGGTTAGGGTTAGGTGACAGGGACGGTTTAGGGGACAGGTTAGGGTACGACAACGGTTTAGGTTGAGCGTACTTGTTAGGGTATGGGTTAGTGTTAGCGTACGGGTTAGGATTAGGGGACGGGTTAGGTTAAGGCTTCGGGTAAGGGTTAGGGTTAGGGTTAGGGTTACGGTTAGGGTTATGGGACGGGGAGAGTTTAGGGGACAGGTTAGGGTACGACAACGGTTTAGGGTCAGCGTACGTGTTAGTGTACGGGTTAGTGTTAGCGTACTGGTTAGAATTAGGGGACGGGTTAGGGTAGGGCTTCGGGTAAGGGTTAGGGTTAGGGTTAGGGTTAGGGTTAGGGTTAGGGTTGGGGTTATGGGACGGGGACAGTTTAGGGGAAAGGTTAGGGTACAACAACGGTTTAGGGTCAGCGTACGTGTTAGGGTACGGGTTAGTGTTAACATACGGGTTAGGATTAGGGGACGGGTTAGTGTAAGGCTTCGGGTAAGGGTTAGGGTTAGGGTTAGGGTTAGGGTTAGGGGATGGGGACGGTTTAGGGGACAAGTTAGTTTACGACAACGGTTTAGGGTGAGCGTTCGTGTTAGGGTACGGGTGTTAGCATATGGGTTAGGATTAGGGGACGGGTTAGGGTAAGGCTTCGCGTAAGGGTTAGGGTTAGGGTTAGGGTTAGGGTTAGGGTTAGGGTTAGGGTTAGGGGATGGGGACGGTTTAGGGGACAAGTTAGTTTACGACAACGGTTTATGGTGAGCGTACGTGTTAGGGTATGGGTTAGTGTTAGCGTAAGGGTTAGGATTAGGGGACGGGTTAGGGTAAGGCTTCGGGTAACGGTTAGGGTTAGGGGTAGGGGTAGGTTTAGGGTTAGGGGACGGGGAAGGTTTAGGGGACAGGTTAGGGTACGACAACGGTTTAGGGTGAGCGTACGTGTTAGGGTACGGGTTAGTGTTAGCGTACGGGTTAGGATTAGGGGAAGGGTTAGGGTAAGGCTTCGGGTAAGGGTTAGGGTTAGGGGTAGGGTTAGGGTTAGGGTTAGGGGACGGGGATGGTTTAGGGGACAGGTTAGGGTACGACAACGGTTTAGGGTAAGCGTACGTGTTAGGGTACGGGTTAGTGTTAGCGTATGGGTTAAGTTTATGGGACGGGTTAGGGTAAGGCTTCGGGTAATGGTTAGGGTTAGGGTTAGGTTTAGGTTTATGGGACGGGGACAGTTTAGGGGACAGGTTAGGGTACGACAACGGTTTAGAGTCAGCGTACGTTTTAGGGTACGGGTTAGTGTTAGCGTACGGGTTAGGATTAGGGGACGGGTTAGGGTAAGGCTTCGGGTAAGGGCTAGGGTTAGGGTTAGGGTTAGGGTTAGGGTTAGGGGATGGGGACGGTTTAGGGGACAAGTTAGTTTACAACAACGGTTTAGGGTGAGCGTACGTGTTAGGGTACAGGTTAATGTTAGCGTAAGGGTTAGGATTAGGGGACGGGTTAGGGTAAGGCTTCGGGTAACGGTTAGGTTTCGGGGTAGGGTTAGGGTTAGGGTTAGGGGACGGGGAAGGTTTAGGGGACAGGTTAGGGTACGACAACGGTTTAGGGTGAGCGTACGTGTTAGGGTAAGGGTTAGTGTTAGCGTACGGGTTAGGATTAGGGGACGGCTTAGGGTAAGGCTTCGGGTAAGTGTTAGGGTTAGGGTTAGGGTTAGGGTTAAGGTTACGGGACGGGGACAGTTTAGGGGACAGGTTAGGGTACGACAACGGTTTAGGGTCAGCGTACGTGTTAGGGTACGGGTTAGTGTTAGCGTTCGGGTTAGGATTATGGGACGGGTTAGGGTAAGGCTTCGGGTAAGGGTTAGGGTTAGGGTTAGGGTTAGGGTTAGGGTTAGGGGATGGGGACGGTTTAGGGGACAAGTTAGTTTACGACAACGGTTTAGGGTGAGCGTACGTGTTAGGGTATGGGTTAGTGTTAGCTTACGGATTAGTATTAGGGGACGGGTGAGGGTAAAGTTTCGGGTAAGTGTTAGGGTTAGGGTTATGGTTAGGGTTAGGGTTACGGGACGGGGACAGTTTAGGGGACAGGTTAGGGTACGACAACGGTTTAGGGTCAGCGTACGTGTTAGGGTACGGGTTAGTGTTAGCTTACGGGTTAGGATTACGGGACGGGTTAGGGTAAGGCTTCGTGTAAGGGTTAGGGTTAGGGTTAGGGTTAGTGTTAGGGGATGGGGACGGTTTAGGGGACAAGTTAGTTTACGACAACGGTTTAGGGTGAGCGTACGTGTTAGGGTACGGGTTAGTGATAGCGTACAGGTTAGTATTAGAGGACGGGTTAGTGTAAGGCTTCGGGTAAGGGTTAGGGTTAGGGTTAGGCTTAGGGTTAGGGTTAGGGGACGGGGACGGTTTAGGGGATACGTTAGGGTATGACAACTGTTTATTTTGAGCGTACGTGTTAGGTTACGGGTTAGTGTTAGCGTATGGGTTGGGATTAGGGGACGGGTTAGGGTAAGGCTTCGGGTAAGGGTTAGGTTTAGGGTTAAGGTTAGGGGACGGGGACGGTTTAGGGGACAGGTTAGGGTACGACAATGGTTTAGGGTCAGCATACGTGTTAGGGTACGGGTTAGTGTTAACGTACCGGTTAGGATTAGGGGACGGCTTAGTGTAAGGCTTCGGGTAAGGGTTAGGGTTAGGGTTAGGG
Source organism: Phocoena phocoena (assembly GCF_963924675.1). Lineage (NCBI taxonomy): Eukaryota > Metazoa > Chordata > Mammalia > Artiodactyla > Phocoenidae > Phocoena > Phocoena phocoena. The sequence goes on along the minus strand of NC_089232.1, from coordinate 113,361 downwards.
TTAGGGTTAGGGTTAGGGGATGGGGACGGTTTAGGGGACAAGTTAGTTTACGACAACGGTTTAGGGTGAGCATACGTGTTAGGGTACGGGTTAGTGTTAGCGTTCGGTTTAGGATTAGGGGACGGGTTACGGTAAGGCTTCGGGTAAGTGTTAGGCTTAGGTGTAGGGTTAGGGTTAGGGTTAGGGTACGGGGATGGTTTAGGGGACAGGTTAGGGCACGACAACGGTTTAGGGTCAGCGTACGTGTTAGGGTACGGGTTAGTGTTAGCGTACGGGTTCGGATTAGGTGACGGGTTAGGGTAGGGCTTCGGGTAAGGGTTAGGGTTAGGGTTCGGGTTAGGTTTAGGGTTAGGGGACGGGGAAGGTTTAGGGGACAGGTTAGGGTACGACAACGGTTTAGGGTGAGCGTACGTGTTAGGGTACGGGTAAGTGTTAGCGTACGGGTTAGGATTAGGGGACGGGTTAGGGTAAGGCTTCGGGTAAGGGTTAGGGTTAGGGGTAGGGTTAGGGTTAGGGTTAGGGGACGGGGACGGTTTAGCGGACAGGTTAGGGTACGACAACGATTTAGGCTGAGCGTACGTGTTAGGGTACGGGTTAGTGTTAGCGTACGGGTTAGGATTAGGGGACGGGTTAGGGTAAGGCTTCAGGTAAGGGTTAGGGTTAGGGTTAGGGTTAGGGGATGGGGACGGTTTAGGGGACAAGTTAGTTTACGACAACGGTTTAGGGTGAGCGTTCGTGTTAGGGTACGGGTGTTAGCGTACGGGTTAGGATTAGGGGACGGGTTAGGGTAAGGCTTCGGGTAAGGGTTAGGGTTAGGGTGAGGGTTAGGGTTAGGGTTAGGGGATGGGGACGGTTTAGGGGACAAGTTAGTTTACGACAACGGTTTAGGGTGAGCGTAAGTGTTAGGGTATGGGTTAGTGTTAGCGTAAGGGTTAGGATTAGGGGACGTGTTAGGGTAAGGCTTCGGGTAACGGTTAGGGTTAGGGGTAGGGTTAGGTTTAGGGTTAGGGGACGGGGAAGGTTTAGGGGACAGGTTAGGGTACGACAACGGTTTAGGGTGAGCGTACGTGTTAGGGTACTGTTTAGTGTTAGCGTACGGGTTAGGATTAGGGGACGGGCTAGGGTAAGGCTTCGGGTAAGGGTTAGGGTTAGGGGTAGGGTTAGGGTTAGGGTTAGGGGACGGGGACGGTTTACGGGACAGGTTAGGGTACGACAACGGTTTAGGGTGAGCGTACGTGTTAGGGTACTGGTTAGTGTTAGCGTACGGGTTAGGATTAGGGGACGGGTTAGGGTAAGGCTTCGGGTAAGGGTTAGGGTTAGGGTTAAGGTTAGGGTTAGGTTTAGGGGATGGGGACGGTTCAGGGGACAATTTAGTTTACGACAACGGTTTAGGGTGAGCGTACATGTTAGGGTACGGGTTAGTGTTAGCGTAAGGGTTAGGATTAGGGGACGTGTTAGGGTAAGGCTTCGGGTAACGGTTAGGGTTAGGGGTAGGGTTAGGTTTAGGGTTAGGGGACGGGGAAGGTTTAGGGGAAAGGTTAGGGTACGACAACGGTTTAGGGTGAGCGTACGTGTTAGATTACGGGTTAGTGTTAGCGTACGGGTTAGGATTAAGGGACGGGTTAGGGTAAGGCTTCGGGTAAGGGTTAGGGTTAGGGGTAGGGTTAGGGTTAGGTTTAGGGGACGGGGACGGTTTAGGGGACAGGTTAGGGTATGACAACTGTTTAGGGTGAGCGTACGTGTTAGGGTACGGGTTAGTGTTAGCGTACGGGTTAGGATTAGGGGACGGGTTAGGGTAAGGCTTCAGGTAAGGGTTAGGGTTAGGGTTAGGGTTAGGGGACGGGGACGGTTTAGGGGACAGGTTAGGGTACGACAATGGTTTAGGGTCAGCGTACGTGTTAGGGTACGGGTTAGTGTTAACGTACGGGTTAGGATTAGGGGACGGGTTAGTGTTAGGCTTCGGGTAAGTGTTAGTTTAGGGTTAGGTTTAGGGTTAGGGTTAGGGGATGGGGATGCTTTAGGGGACAAGTTAGATTACGACAACGGTTTAGGGTGAGCATACGTGTTAGGGTACAGGTTAGTGTTAGCGTACGGGTTAGGATTAGGGGAAGGTTTAGGGTAAGGCTTCGGGTAAGGGTTAGGGTTAGGTGTAGGGTTAGGGTTAGGGTTAGGGGACGGGAACGGTTTAGGGGACAGGTTAGGGCACGACAACGGTTTAGGGTGAGCGTACGTGTTAGGGTACGGGTTAGTGTTAGCTTACGGGTTAGGATTAGGGGACGGGTTAGGGTAAGGCTTCAGGTAACGGTTAGGGTTACGGTTAGGCTTAGGGTTAGGGTTAGGGTTAGGGGATGGGGACGGTTTAGGGGACAAGTTAGTTTGCGACAACGGTTTAGGGTGAGCGTACGTGTTAGGGTACGGGTTAGTGTTTGCGTACAGGTTAGGAGTAGGGGACGGGTTAGTGTAAGGCTTCAGGTAAGGGTTAGGTTTAGGGTTAGGGTTAGGGGACGGTGACGGTTTAGGGGACCGGTTAGGGTACAACTGTTTAGGGTGAGCGTATGTGTTAGGGTACGGGTTAGTGTTAGCGTACGGGATAGGATTAGGGGACGGGTTAGGGTAAGGCTTCGGGTAAGGGTTAGGGTTAGGGTTAGGGTACGACAACGGTTTAGGGTCAGCGTACGTGTTAGGGTACGGGTTAGTGTTAGCGTACGGGTTAGGATTAGGGGACGTTTTAGCGTAAGGCTTCGGGTAAGGGTTAGGGTTAGGGTTAGGTTTAGGGTTTTGGTCAGGGTTAGGATTAGGGGATGGGGACGTTTTAAGGGACAAGTTAGTTTACGACAATGGTTTAGGGTGAGCGTTCGTGTTAGGGTACGGGTTAGTGTTAGCGTATGGGTTAGGATTAGGGGACGGGTTAGGGTAAGGCTTCGGGTAAGGGCTAGGGTTAGGGTTAAGGTTAGGGTTAGGGTGAGGGGATGGGGACGGTTTAGGGGACAAGTTAGTTTACGACAACGGTGTAGGGTGAGCGTACGTGTTAGGGTACGGGTTAGTGTTAGCGTAAGGGTTAGGATTACGGGACGGGTTAGGGTAAGGCTTCGGGTAACGGTTAGTGTTAGGGTTAGGGTTAGGGTTAGGGGACGGGGAAGGTTTAGGGGACAGGTTAGGGTACGACAACGGTTTAGGGTGAGCGTACTTGTTAGGGTAAGGGTTAGTGTTAGCGTACGGGTTAGGATTAGGGGACGGGTTAGGGTAAGGCTTCGGGTAAGTGTTAGGGTTAGGGTTAGGGTTAGGGTTATGGTTACGGGACGGGGACAGTTTAGGGGACAGTTTAGGGTACGAGAACGGTTTAGGGACAGCGTACGTGTTAGGGCATGGGTTAGTGTTAGCGTACGGGTTAGGATTATGGGACGGGTTAGGGTAAGGCTTCGGGTAAGGGTTAGGGTTAGGGTTAGGGTTAGGGTTAGGGGATGGGGACGGTTTAGGGGACAAGTTAGTTTACGACAACGGTTTAGGGTGAGCGTACGTGTTAGGGTATGGGTTAGTGTTAGCCTACGGGTTATTATTAGGGGACGGGTTAGGGTAAAGCTTCGGGTAAGTGTTAGGGTTAGGGTTAGGGTTAGGGTTAGGGTTACGGGACGGGGACAGTTTAGGGGACAGGTTAGGGTACGACAACGGTTTAGGGTCAGCGTACGTGTTAGGGTACGGGTTAGTGTTAGCGTACGGGTTAGGATTACGGGACGGGTTAGGGTAAGGCTTTGTGTAAGGGTTAGGGTTAGGGTTAGGGTTAGGGTTAGGGTTAGGGGATGGGGACGGTTTAGGGGACAAGTTAGTTTACGACAACGGTTTAGGGTGAGCGTACGTGTTAGGGTATGCGTTTGTGTTAGTGTGCGGGTTAGGATTAGGGGACGGGTTAGGGTAAGGCTTCGGGTAAGGGTTAGGGTTAGGGTTAGGGTTAGGTTTAGGGTTAGAGGACGGGGATGGTTTAGGGGACAGGATAGGGAACGACAACGGTTTAGGGTGAGCGTACGTGTTAGGGTACGGGTTAGTGTTAGCGTACGGGTTAGGATTAGGGGACGGGTTAGGGTAAGGCTTCGGGTAAGGGTTAGGGTTAGTGTTAGGGTTAGGGGATGGGGACGGTTTAGGGGACAGGTTAGGGTACGACAATGGTTTAGGGTCAGCATACGTGTTAGGGTACGGGTTAGTGTTAACGTACCGGTTAGGATTAGGGGACGGGTTAGTGTAAGGCTTCGGGTAAGGGTTAGGGTTAGGGTTAGGGTTAGGGTTAGGGGATGGGGACGGTTTAGGGGACAAGTTAGTTTACGACAACGGTTTAGGGTGAGCATACGTGTTAGGGTACGGGTTAGTGTTAGCGTTCGGGTTAGGATTAGGGGACGGGTTACGGTAAGGCTTCGGGTAAGTGTTAGGCTTAGGTGTAGGGTTAGGGTTAGGGTTAGGGGACGGGGATGGTTTAGGGGACAGGTTAGGGCACGACAATGGTTTAGGGTGAGCGTACGTGTTAGGGTACGGATTAGTGTTAGTGTACGGGTTAGGATTAGGGGACGGGTTAGGGTAAGGCTTCTGGTAAGGGTTAGGGTTAGGGTTAGGGTTGGGGTTATGGGACGGGGACATTTTAGGGAGAAGGTTAGGGTACGATAACGGTTTAGGGTCAGCGTACGTGTTAGGGTACGGGTTAGTGTTAGCGTACGGGTTCGGATTAGGGGACGGGTTACGGTAGGGCTTCGGGTAAGGGTTAGGGTTAGGGTTAGGGTTAGGTTTAGTGTTAGGGGACGGGGAAGGTTTAGGGGACAGGTTAGGGTATGACAACGGTTTAGGGTGAGCGTACGTGTTAGGGTACGGTTTAGTGTTAGCGTACGGGTTAGGATTAGGGGACGGGTTAGGGTAAGGCTTCGGGTAATTGTTAGGGTTAGGGGTAGGGTTAGGGTTAGGGTTAGGGGACGGGGACGGTTTAGCGGACAGGTTAGGGTACGACAACGGTTTAGGCTGAGCGTACGTGTTAAGGTACGGGTTAGTGTTAGCGTACAGGTTAGGATTAGGGGACGGGTTAGGGTAAGGCTTCGGGTAAGGGTTAGGGTTAGGGTTAGGGTTAGGGTTAGGGTTAGGGGATGGGGACGGTTTAGGGGACAAGTTAGTTTACGACAACGTTTTAGGGTGAGCGTTCGTGTTAGGGTACGGGTGTTAGCGTACGGGTTAGGATTAGGGGACGGGTTAGGGTAAGGCTTCGGGTAAGGGTTAGGGTTAGGGTGAGGGTTAGGTTTAGGGTTAGTGGATGGGGACGGTTTAGGGGACAAGTTAGTTTACGACAACGGTTTAGGGTGAGCGTAAGTGTTAGGGTATGGGTTAGTGTTAGCGTAAGGGTTAGGATTAGGGGACGTGTTAGGGTAAGGCTTCGGGTAACGGTTAGGGTTAGGGGTCGGGTTAGGTTTAGGGTTAGGGGACGGGGAAGGTTTAGGGGACAGGTTAGGGTACGACAACGGTTTAGGGTGAGCGTACGTGTTAGGGTACTGGTTAGTGTTAGCGTACGGGTTAAGATTAGGGGACGGGTTAGGGTAAGGCTTCGGGTAAGGGTTAGGGTTAGGGGTAGGGTTAGGGTTAGGGTTAGGGGACGGGGATGGTTTACGTGACAGGTTAGCGTACGACAACGGTTTAGGGTGAGCGTACGTGTTAGGGTACGGGTTAGTGTTAGCGTACGGGTTAGGATTAGGGGACGGGTTAGGGTAAGGCTTCGGGTAAGGGTTAGGGTTAGGGTTACGGTTAGAGGACGGGGATGGTTTAGGGGACAGGTTAGGGTACGACAACGGTTTAGGGTGAGCGTACGTGTTAGGGTACGTGTTAGTGTTAGCGTACGGGTTAGGATTAGGGGACGGGTTAGGGTAAGGCTTCGGGTAAGGGTTAGGGTTAGGGTTAGGGTTAGGGTTAGGGTTAGGGGATGGGGACGGTTTAGGGGACAAGTTAGTTTATGACAACGGTTTAGGGTGAGCGTACGTGTTAGGGTACGGGTTAGTGTTAGCGTACGGGTTAGTATTAGGGGACGGGTTAGGGTAAGGCTTCGGGTAAGGGTTAGGGTTAGGGTTAGGCTTAGGGTTAGGGTTAGGGGACGGGGACAGCTTAGGGGATAGGTTAGGGTACGACAACATTTTATTGTGAGCGTACGTGTTAGGGTATGGGTTAGTGTTAGCGTACGGGTTAGGATTAGGGGACGGGTTAGGGTAAGGCTTCGGGTAAGGGTTAGGGTTAGGGTTACGGTTAGAGGACGGGGATGGTTTAGGGGACAGGTTAGGGTACGACAACGGTTTAGGGTGAGCGTACGTGTTAGGGTACGTGTTAGTGTTAGCGTACGGGTTAGGATTAGGGGACGGGTTAGGGTAAGGCTTCGGGTAAGGGTTAGGGTTAGGGTTAGGGTTAGGGGACGGGGACGGTTTAGGGGACAGGTTAGGGTACGACAATGGTTTAGGGTCAGCGTACGTGTTAGCGTACGGGTTAGTGTTAACGTACGGGTTAGGATTAGGGGACGGGATAGTGTAAGGCTTCGGGTAAGGGTTAGGGTTAGTGTTAGGGTTAGGGTTAGGGTTAGCGGATGGGGACGGTTTAGGGGACAAGTTAGTTTACGACAACGGTTTAGGGTGAGCATACGTGATAGGGTAATGGTTAGTGTTAGCGTACGGGTTAGGATTACGGGACGGGTTAGGGTAAGGCTTCGGGTAAGGGTTAGGGTTAGGGTTAGGCTTAGGTTTAGGGTTAGGGGACGGGGACGGCTTAGGGGATAGGTTAGGGTACGACAACATTTTATTGTGAGCGTACGTGTTAGGGTACGGGTTAGTGTTAGCGTAAGGGTTAGGATTAGGGGAAGGGTTAGGGTAAGGCTTCGGGTAACGGTTAGGGTTAGGGGTAGGATTATGTTTAGGGTTAGGGTTAGGGTTAGGGTTAGGGTTAGGATTAGGGTTATGGGATGGGGACAGATTAGGGGACAGGTTAGGGTACGACAACGGTTTAGGGTAAGCGTACGTGTTAGGGTACGGGTTAGTGTTAGCGTACGGGTTAGGATTAGGGGATGGTTTAGGGTAAGGCTTCGGGTAAGGGTTAGGGTTAGGGTTAGGGTTAGGGTTAGGGGATGGGGACGGTTTAGGGTACAGGTTAGGGCACGACAACGGTTTAGGGTGAGCGTATGTGTTAGGGTACGAGTTAGTGTTAGCGTACGGTTTAGGATTAGGGGACGGGTTAGGGTAAGGCTTCGGGTAAGGTTTAGGGTTAGGGTTAGGGTTAGGTTTAGGTTTATGGCACCGAGACAGTTTAGGGGAGAGGTTAGGGTACGACAACAGTTTAGGGTCAGCGTACGAGTTAGGGTACGGGTTAGTGTTAGCGTACGGGTTAGGATTAGGGGACGGGTTAGGGTAAGGCTTCGGGTAAGGGTTAGGTTTACGGTTAGGGTTAGGGTTAGGGTTAGGGGATGGGGACGGTTTAGGGGACAAGTTAGTTTACGACAACGGTTTAGGGTGAGCGTACGTGTTAGGGTACGGTTTAGTGTTAGCGTACGGGTTAGGATTAGGGGAAGGGTTAGGGTAAGGCTTCGGGTAAGGGTTAGGGTTAGGGTTAGGGTTAGGGTTAGGGTTGGGGTTATGGGACGGGGACAGTTTAGGGGAAAGGTTAGGGTACGACAACGGTTTAGGGTCAGCGTACTTGTTAGGGTACGGGTTAGTGTTAGCGTACGGGTTAGGATTAGGGGACGGGTTAGGGTAAGGCTTCGGGTAAGGGTTAGGGTTAGGGTTAGGGTTAGGGTTAGGGGATGGGGACGGTTTAGGGGACAAGTTAGTTTACGACAATGGTTTAGGGTGAGCGTTCGTGTTAGGTTACGGGTGTTAGCGTACGGCTTAGGATTAGGGGACGGGATAGGGTAAGGTTTCGGGTAAGGGTTAGGGTTAGGGTTAGGGTAAGGGTTAGGGGATGGGGACGGTTTAGGGGACAAGTTAGTTTACGACAACGGTTTAGGGTGAGCGTACGTGTTAGGGTACGGGTTAGTGTTAGCGTAAGGGTTAGGATTAAGGGACGGTTTAGGGTAAGGCTTCAGGTAACGGTTAGGGTTAGGGGTAGGGTTAGGTTTAGGGTTAGGGGACGGGGAAGGTTTAGGGGACAGGTTAGTGTACGACAACGGTTTAGGGTGAGCGTACGTGTTAGGGTACGGGTTAGTGTTAGCGTACGGGTTAGGATTAGGGGACGGGTTAGGGTAAGGCTTCGGGTAAGGGTTAGGGTTAGGGTTAGGGTTAGGGTTAGGGGATGGGGACGGTTTAGGGGACAAGTTAGTTTACGACAACGGTTTAGGGTGAGCGTACGTGTTAGGGTACGGGTTAGTGTTAGCGTACGAATTAGTATTAGGGGACGGGTTAGGGTAAGGCTTCGGGTAAGGTTTAGGGTTAGGGTAAGGGTCAGAGTTAGGGTTAGGAGACGGGGACGGTTTAGGGTACAGGTTAGGGCACGACAACGGTTTAGGGTGAGCGTATGTGTTAGGGTACGAGTTAGTGTTAGCGTACGGTTTAGGATTAGGGGACGGGTTAGGGTAAGGATTCGGGTAAGGGTTAGGGTTAGGGTTAGGGTTAGGGTTAGGGTTGGGGTTATGGGACGGGGACAGTTTAGGGGAAAGGTTAGGGTACGACAACGGTTTAGGGTTAGCGTACGTGTTAGGGTACGGGTTAGTGTTAGCGTACGGGTTAGGATTAGGGGATGGGTTAGGGTAAGGCTTCGGGTAAGGGTTAGGGTTAGGGTTAGGGTTAGGGGATGGGGACGGTTTAGGGGACAAGTTAGTTTACGACAGCGGTTTAGGGTGAGCGTTCGTGTTAGGTTACGGGTGTTAGCGTACGGCTTAGGATTAGGGGACGGGATAGGGTAAGGCTTCGGGTAAGGGTTAGGGTTAGGGTTAGGGTTAGGGTTAGGGGATGGGGACGGTTTAGGGGACAAGTTAGTTTACGACAACGGTTTAGGGTGAGCGTACGTGTTAGGGTACGGGTTAGTGTTAGCGTAAGGGTTAGGATTAGGGGACGGTTTAGGGTAAGGCTTCAGGTAACGGTTAGGGTTAGGGGTAGGGTTAGGTTTAGGGTTAGGGGACGGGGAAGGTTTAGGGGACAGGTTAGGGTACGACAACGGTTTAGGGTGAGCGTACGTGTTAGGGTACGGGTTAGTGTTAGCGTACGGGTTAGGATTAGGGGACGGGTTAGGGTAAGGCTTCGGGTAAGGGTTAGGTTTAGGGGTAGGGTTAGGGTTAGGGTTAGGGGACGGGGACGGTTTAGGGGACAGGTTAGGGTACGACGACGGTTTAGGGTGAGCGTACGTGTTAGGGTATGGGTTAGTGTTAGCGTACGGTTTAGGATTAGGGGACGGGTTAGGGTAAGGCTTCGGGTAAGTGTTAGGGTTTGGGTTAGGGTTAGGGTTAGGCTTACGGGACGGGGACAGTTTAGGGGACAGGTTAGGGTACGACAACGGTTTAGGGTCAGCGTACGTGTTAGGGTACGTGTTAGTGTTAGCGTACGGGTTAGGATTACGGGACGGGTTAGGGTAAGGCTTCGGGTAAGGGTTAGGTTTAGGGTTAGGGTTAGGGGATGGGGACGGTTTAGGGGACAAGTTAGTTTACGACAACGGTTTAGGGTGAGCGTACGTGTTAGGGTACGGGTTAGTGTTAGCGTACGGGTTAGTATTAGGGGACGGGTTAGGGTAAGGCTTCGGGTAAGGGTTAGGGGTAGGGTTAGGCTTAGGGTTAGGGTTAGGGGACGGGGACGGTTTAGGGGATAGGTTAGGGTACGACAACAGTTTATTGTGAGCGTACGTTTTAGGGTACGGGTTAGTGTTAGCGTACGGGTTAGGATTAGGGGACGGGTTAGGGTACGGCTTCGGGTAAGGGTTAGGGTTAGGGCTAGGGTTAGGGTTAGGGCAAGGGGACAGTGTAGGGGACAGGTTAGGGTACGACAACGGTTTAGGGTCAGCGTACGTGTTAGGGTATGGGTTAGTGTTAGCGTACGGTTTAGGATTAGGGGACGGGTTAGGGTAAGGCTTCGGGTAAGTGTTAGGGTTAGGGTTATGGTTAGGGTTAGGGTTAGGGGATGGGGACGGTTTAGGGGACAAGTTAGTTTACGATAACGGTTTAGGGTGAGCGTACGTGTTAGGGTATGGTTTAGTGTTAACGTACGGGTTAGGATTAGGGGACGGGTTAGCGTAAGGCTTCGGGTAAGGGTTAGGGTTAGGGTTAGGTTTAGGGTTAGGGTTATGGCTCGGCGACAGTTTAGGGGACAGATTAGGGTACGACAACGGTTTAGGGTCAGCGTACGTGTTAGGGTACGGGTTAGTGTTAGCGTACGGGTTAGGATTAGGGGACGGGTTAGGGTAAGGCTTCGGGTAAGGGTTAGGGTTAGGGTTATGGTTAGGGTTAGGGTTAGGGGATGGGGACGGTTTAGGGTACAAGTTAGTTTACGACAACGGTTTAGGGTGAGCGTACGTGTTAGGGTATGGGTTAGTGTTAGCGTACGGGTTAGGATTAGGAGACGGGTTAGGGTAAGGCTTCGGGTAAGGGTTAGGGTTAGGGTTAGGGTTAGGGTTAGGGGACGGGGACGGTTTAGGGGACAAGTTAGTTTACGACAACGGTTTAGGGTGAGCGTACGTGTTAGGGAACGGGTTAGTGTTAGCGTACGGGTTAGAATTAGGGGACGGGTTAGGGTAAGGCTTCGGGTAAGGGTTAGGTTTAGGTTTAGGGTTAGGGTTAGGGTTAGGGTTGGGGTTATGGGACGGGGACAGTTTAGGGGAAAATTTAGGGTACGACAACGGTTTAGGGTCAGCGTACGTGTTAGGGTATGGGTTAGTGTTAGCGTACGGGTTAGGATTAGGGGACGGGTTAGGGTTAGGTTTAGGGTTAGGGTTAGGGTTAGGGTTAGGGGTTGGAGATGGTTTAGGGGACAAGTTAGTTTACGACAACGGTTTAGGGTGAGCGTTCGTGTTAGGGTACGGGTGTTAGCGTACGGGTTGCGATTAGGGGACGGGTTAGGGTAAGAATCGGGTAAGGTTTAGGGTTAGGGTTAGGGTTAGGGTTAGTGTTAGGGGATGGGGACGGTTTAGGGGACAAGTTAGTTTACGACAACGGTTTATCGTGAGCGTACGTGTTAGGGTACGGGTTAGTGTTAGCGTAAGGGTTAGGAGTAGGGGACGGGTTAGGGTAAGGCTTCGGGTAACGGTTAGGGTTAGGGGTACTGTTAGGTTTAGGGTTAGGGGACGGGGACGGTTTAGGGGACAGGTTAGGGTACGACAACGGTTTAGGGTGAGCGTACGTGTTAGGTTACGGGTTAGTGTTAGCGTACGGGTTAGGATTAGGGGACGGGTTAGGGTAAGGCTTCAGGTAACGGTTAGGGTTAGGGTTATGGTTAGGGTTATGGGACGGGGACAGTTTAGGGGACAGGTTAGGGTACGACAACGGTTTAGGGTCAGCGTACGTGTTAGGGTATGGGTTAGTGTTAGCGTACGGGTTAGGATTAGGGGACGGGTTAGGGTAAGGCTTCGGGTAAGGGTTAGGGTTAGGGTTAGGGTTAGGGTTAGGGGATGGGACGGTTTAGGGGACAAGTTAGTTTACGACAACGGTTTAGGGTGAGCGTTCGTGTTACGGTACGGGTTAGTGTTAGCGTACGGCTTAGGATTAGGTGACGGGTTAGGGTAAGGCTTCGGGTAAGGGTTAGGGTTAGGGTTATGGTTAGGGTTAGGGTTAGGGGATGGGGAAGGTTTAGGGGACAGGGTGGTGTACGACAACGGTTTAGGGTGAGCGTACGTGTTAGGGTAAGGGTTAGTGTTAGCGTACGGGTTAGGATTAGGGGACGGGTTAGGGTAAGGCTTCGGGTAAGGGTTAGGTTTAGGGTTAGGCTTAGGGTTAGGGTTAGGGGACGGGGACGGTTTAGGGGATAGGTTAGGGTACGACAACAGTTTATTGTGAGCGTACGTGTTAGGGTACGGGTTAGTGTTAGCGTACGGGTTAGGATTAGGGGACGGGTTAGGGTAAGGCTTCGGGTAAGGGTTAGGGTTAGGGTTAGGGTTAGGTTTAGGTTTAGAGGACGGGGATGGTTTAGGGGACAGGTTAGGGTACGACAACGTTTTAGGGTGAGCGTACGTGTTAGGGTAGGGGTTAGTGTTAGCGTACGGGTTAGGATTAGGGGACGGGTTAGGGTAAGGCTTCGGGTAAGGGTTAGGGTTAGGATTAGGTTTAGGGTTAGGGTTATGGCTCGGGGACAGTTTAGGGGACAGGTTAGGGTACGACAACGGTTTAGGGTCAGCGTACGTGTTAGGGTACGGGTTAGTGTTAGCGTACGGGTTAGGATTAGGGGACGGGTTAGGGTAAGGCTTCGGGTAAGGGTTAGGTTTAGGGTTAGGGTTAGGGTTAGGGTTGGGGTTATGGGACGGGGACAGTTTAGGGGAAAATTTAGGGTACGACAACGGTTTAGGGTCAGCGTACGTGTTAGGGTATGGGTTAGTGTTAGCGTACGGGTTAGGATTAGGGGACGGGTTAGGGTAAGGCTTCGGGTAACGGTTAGGGTTAGGGTTAGGGTTAGGGTTAGGGGATGGGGAAGGTTTAGGGGACAGGTTGGGGTACGACAACGGTTTAGGGTCAGCGTACGTGTTAGGGTAAGGGTTAGTGTTAGCGTACGGGTTAGGATTCGGGGACGGGTTAGGGTAAGGCTTTGGGTAAGTGTTAGGGTTAGGGTTAGGGTTAGGGTTAGGGTTACGGGACGGGGACGGTTTAGGGGACAGGTTAGGGTACGAGAACGGTTTAGGGTCAGCGTACGTGTTAGGGTACGGGTTAGTGTTAGCGTACGGGTTAGGATTACGGGACGGGTTAGGGTAAGGCTTCGGGTAAGGGTTAGAGTTAGGGTTAGGGTTAGGGTTAGGATTAGGGGATGGGGACGGTTTAGGGGACAAGTTAGTTTACGCCAACGGTTTAGGGTGAGCGTACGTGTTAGGGTACGGGTTAGTGTTAGCGTACGGGTTAGTATTAGGGGACGGGTTAGGGTAAGGCTTCGGGTAAGGGTTAGGGTTAGGGTTAGGCTTAGGGTTAGGGTTAGGGGACGGGGACGGTTTAGGGGATAGGTTAGGGTACGACAACAGTTTATTGTCAGCGTACGTGTTAGGGTACGGGTTAGTGTTAGCGTACGGGTTAGTATTAGGGGACGGGTTAGGGTAAGGCTTCGGGTAAGGGTTAGGGTTAGGGTTAGGGTTAGGGTTAGGGTTAGAGGACGGGGATGGTTTAGGGGACAGGTTAGGGTACGACAACGTTTTAGGGTGAGCGTACGTGTTAGGGTAGGGGTTAGTGTTAACGTACGGGTTAGGATTAGGGGACGGGTTAGGGTAAGGCTTCGGGTAAGGGTTAGGGTTAGGGTTATGGTTAGGGTTAGGGTTAGGGGATGGGGACGGTTTAGGGTACAAGTTAGTTTACGACAACGGTTTAGGGTGAGCGTACGTGTTAGAGTATGGGTTAGTGTTAGCGTACGGGTTAGGATTAGGGGATGGGTTAGGGTAAGGCTTCGGGTAAGGGTTAGGGTTAGGGTTAGGGTTAGGGTTAGGGGATCGGGACGGTTTAGGGGACAAGTTAGTTTACGACAACGGTTTAGGGTGAGCGTACGTGTTAGGGAACGGGTTAGTGTTAGCGTACGGGTTAGAATTAGGGGACGGGTTAGGGTAAGGCTTCGGGTAAGGGTAAGGTTTAGGGTTAGGGTTAGGGTTAGGGTTAGGGTTGGGGTTATGGGACGGGGAAAGTTTAGGGGAAAATTTAGGGTACCACAACGGTTTAGGGTCAGCGTACGTGTTATGGTATGGGTTAGTGTTAGCGTACGGGTTAGGATTAGGGGACGGGTTAGGGTTAGGGTTAGGGTTAGGGTAAGGGTTAGGGTTAGGGGTTGGAGATGGTTTAGGGGACAAGTTAGTTTACGACAACTGTTTAGGGTGAGCGTTCGTGTTAGGGTACGGGTGTTAGCGTACGGGTTACGATTAGGGGACGGGTTAGGGTAAGGCTTCGGGTAAGGGTTAGGGTTAGGGTTAGGGTTAGGGTTAGGGTTAGGGGATGGGGACGGTTTAGGGGACAAGTTAGTTTACGACAACGTTTTATCGTGAGCGTACGTGTTAGGGCACGGGTTAGTGTTAGCGTAAGGGTTAGGAGTAGGGGACGGGTTAGGGTAAGGCTTCGGGTAACGGTTAGGTTTAGGGGTAGGGTTAGGTTTAGGGTTAGGTGACGGGGAAAGTTTAGGGGACAGGTTAGGGTACGACAACGGTTTAGGGTGAGCGTACGTTTTAGGTTACGGGTTAGGGTAAGGCTTCGGGTAAGGGTTAGGGTTAGGGTTATGGTTAGGGTTATGGGACGGGGACAGTTTAGGGGACAGGTTAGTGTACGACAACGGTTTAGGGTCAGCGTACGTGTTAGGGTACGGGTTAGTGTTAGCGTACGGGTTAGGATTAAGGGACGGGTTAGGGTAAGGCTTCGGGTAACGGTTAGGGTTAGGGTTAGTGTTAGGGTTAGGGGATGGGACGGTTTAGGGGACAAGTTAGTTTACGACAACGGTTTAGGGTGAGCGTTCGTGTTACGGTACGGGTTAGTGTTAGCGTACGGCTTAGGATTAGGGGACGGGTTAGAGTAAGGCTTCGGGTAAGGGCTAGGGTTAGTGTTAGGGTTAGGGTTAGGGTTAGGGGATGGGGACGGTTTAGGGGACAAGTGAGTTTACGACAACGGTTTAGGGTGAGCGTACGTGTTAGGGTAAGGGTTAGTGTTAGCGTACGGGTTAGGATTAGGGGACGGGTTAGGGTAAGGCTTCGGGTAAGTGTTAGGGTTAGGGTTAGGGTTAGGGTTAGGGTTACGGGACGGGGACAGTTTAGGGGACAGGTAAGTGTACGACAACGGTTTAGGGTCAGCGTACGTGTTAGGGTACGGGTTAGTGTTAGCGTACGGGTTAGGATTACGGAACGGGTTAGGGTAAGGCTTCGGGTAAGGGTTAGGGTTAGGGTTAGGGTTAGGGTTAGGGTTAGGGGATGGGGACGGTTTAGGGGACAAGTTAGTTTACGACAACGGTTTAGGGTGAGCGTAGGTGTTAGGGTACGGGTTAGTGTTAGCGTACGGGTTAGTATTAGGGGACGGGTTAGGGTAAGGCTTCGGGTAAGGGTTAGGTTTAGGGTTAGGCTTAGGGTTAGGGTTAGAGGACGGGGATGGTTTAGGGGACAGGTTAGGGTACGACAACGTTTTAGGGTGAGCGTACGTGTTAGGGTAGGGGTTAGTGTTAGCGTACGGGTTAGGATTAGGGGACGGGTTAGGGTAAGGCTTCGGGTAAGGGTTAGGGTTAGGGTTAGGGTTAGGATTAGTGTTAGAGGACGGGGATGGTTTAGGGGACAGGTTAGGGTACGACAACGTTTTAGGGTGAGCGTACGTGTTAGGGTAGGGGTTAGTGTTCGCGTACGGGTTAGGATTAGGGGACGGGTTAGCGTAAGGCTTCGGGTAAGGGTTAGGGTTAGGGTTAGGTTTAGGGTTAGGGTTATGGCTCGGGGACAGTTTAGGGGACAGGTTAGGGTACGACAACGGTTTAGGGTCAGCGTACGTGTTAGGGTACGGGTTAGTGTTAGCGTACGGGTTAGGATTAGGGGACGGGTTAGGGTAAGGCTTCGGGTAAGGGTTAGGGTTAGGGTTATGGTTAGGGTTAGGGTTAGGGGATGGGGACGGTTTAGGGTACAAGTTAGTTTACGACAACGGTTTAGGGTGAGCTTACGTGTTAGGGTACGGGTTAGTGTTAGCGTACGGGTTAGTATTAGGGGACGGGTTAGGGTAAGGCTTCGGGTAAGGGTTAGGGGTAGGGTTAGGCTTAGGGTTAGGGTTAGGGGACGGGGACGGTTTAGGGGATAGGTTAGGGTACGACAACAGTTTATTGTGAGCGTACGTTTTAGGGTACGGGTTAGTGTTAGCGTACGGGTTAGGATTAGGGGACGGGTTAGGGTACGGCTTCGGGTAAGGGTTAGGGTTAGGGCTAGGGTTAGGGTTAGGGCAAGGGGACAGTGTAGGGGACAGGTTAGGGTACAACAACGGTTTAGGGTCAGCGTACGTGTTAGGGTATGGGTTAGTGTTAGCGTACGGGTTAGGATTAGGGGACGGGTTAGGGTAAGGCTTCGGGTAAGTGTTAGGGTTAGGGTTATGGTTAGGGTTAGGGTTAGGGGATGGGGACGGTTTAGGGGACAAGTTAGTTTACGATAACGGTTTAGGGTGAGCGTACGTGTTAGGGTATGGTTTAGTGTTAACGTACGGGTTAGGATTAGGGGACGGGTTAGCGTAAGGCTTCGGGTAAGGGTTAGGGTTAGGGTTAGCTTTAGGGTTAGGGTTATGGCTCGGCGACAGTTTAGGGGACAGGTTAGGGTACGACAACGGTTTAGGGTCAGCGTACGTGTTAGGGTACGGGTTAGTGTTAGCGTACGGGTTAGGATTAGGGGACGGGTTAGGGTAAGGCTTCGGGTAAGGGTTAGGGTTAGGGTTATGGTTAGGGTTAGGGTTAGGGGATGGGGACGGTTTAGGGTACAAGTTAGTTTACGACAACGGTTTAGGGTGAGCGTACGTGTTAGGGTATGGGTTAGTGTTAGCGTACGGGTTAGGATTAGGGGACGGGTTAGGGTAAGGCTTCGGGTAAGGGTTAGGGTTAGGGTTAGGGTTAGGGTTAGGGGACGGGGACGGTTTAGGGGACAAGTTAGTTTACGACAACGGTTTAGGGTGAGCGTACGTGTTAGGGAACGGGTTAGTGTTAGCGTACGGGTTAGAATTAGGGGACGGGTTAGGGTAAGGCTTCGGGTAAGGCTAAGGTTTAGGGTTAGGGTTAGGGTTAGGGTTAGGGTTGGGGTTATGGGACGGGGACAGTTTAGGGGAAAATTTAGGGTACGACAACGGTTTAGGGTCAGCGTACGTGTTAGGGTATGGGTTAGTGTTAGCGTACGGGTTAGGATTAGGGGACGGGTTAGGGTTAGGTTTAGGGTTAGGGTTAGGGTTAGGGTTAGGGGTTGGAGATGGTTTAGGGGACAAGTTAGTTTACGACAACGGTTTAGGGTGAGCGTTCGTGTTAGGGTACGGGTGTTAGCGTACGGGTTGCGATTAGGGGACGGGTTAGGGTAAGAATCGGGTAAGGTTTAGGGTTAGGGTTAGGGTTAGGGTTAGTGTTAGGGGATGGGGACGGTTTAGGGGACAAGTTAGTTTACGACAACGGTTTATCGTGAGCGTACGTGTTAGGGTACGGGTTAGTGTTAGCGTAAGGGTTAGGAGTAGGGGACGGGTTAGGGTAAGGCTTCGGGTAACGGTTAGGGTTAGGGGTACTGTTAGGTTTAGGGTTAGGGGACGGGGACGGTTTAGGGGACAGGTTAGGGTACGACAACGGTTTAGGGTGAGCGTACGTGTTAGGTTACGGGTTAGTGTTAGCGTACGGGTTAGGATTAGGGGACGGGTTAGGGTAAGGCTTCAGGTAACGGTTAGGGGGTTAGGGTTAGGGTTATGGTTAGGGTTATGGGACGGGGACAGTTTAGGGGACAGGTTAGGGTACGACAACGGTTTAGGGTCAGCGTACGTGTTAGGGTATGGGTTAGTGTTAGCGTACGGGTTAGGATTAGGGGACGGGTTAGGGTAAGGCTTCGGGTAAGGGTTAGGGTTAGGGTTAGGGTTAGGGTTAGGGGATGGGACGGTTTAGGGGACAAGTTAGTTTACGACAACGGTTTAGGGTGAGCGTTCGTGTTACGGTACGGGTTAGTGTTAGCGTACGGCTTAGGATTAGGGGACGGGTTAGGGTAAGGCTTCGGGTAAGGGTTAGGGTTAGGGTTATGGTTAGGGTTAGGGTTAGGGGATGGGGAAGGTTTAGGGGACAGGTTGGGGTACGACAACGGTTTAGGGTGAGCGTACGTGTTAGGGTAAGGGTTAGTGTTAGCGTACGGGTTAGGATTAGGGGACGGGTTAGGGTAAGGCTTCGGTTAAGTGTTAGGGTTAGGGTTAGGGTTAGGGTTAGGGTTACGGGACGGGGACAGTTTAGGGGACAGGTAAGTGTACGACAACGGTTTAGGGTCAGCGTACGTGTTAGGGTAAGGGTTAGTGTTAGCGTACGGGTTAGGATTACGGGACGGGTTAGGGTAAGGCTTCGGGTAAGGGTTAGGGTTAGGGTTAGGGTTAGGGTTAGCGTTAGGGGATGGGGACGGTTTAGGGGACAAGTTAGTTTACGACAACGGTTTAGGGTGAGCGTAGGTGTTAGGGTACGTGTTAGTGTTAGCGTACGGGTTAGTATTAGGGGACGGGTTAGGGTAAGGCTTCGGGTAAGGGTTAGGTTTAGGGTTAGGCTTAGGGTTAGGGTTAGGGGACGGGGACGGTTTAGGGGATAGGTTAGGGTACGACAACAGTTTATTGTGAGCGTACGTGTTAGGGTACGGGTTAGTGTTAGCGTACGGGTTAGGATTAGGGGACGGGTTAGGGTAAGGCTTCGGGTAAGGGTTAGGGTTAGGGTTAGGGTTAGGTTTAGGTTTAGAGGACGGGGATGGTTTAGGGGACAGGTTAGGGTACGACAACGTTTTAGGGTGAGCGTACGTGTTAGGGTAGGGGTTAGTGTTAGCGTACGGGTTAGGATTAGGGGACGGGTTAGGGTAAGGCTTCGGGTAAGGGTTAGGGTTAGGATTAGGTTTAGGGTTAGGGTTATGGCTCGGGGACAGTTTAGGGGACAGGTTAGGGTACGACAACGGTTTAGGGTCAGCGTACGTGTTAGGGTACGGGTTAGTGTTAGCGTACGGGTTAGGATTAGGGGACGGGTTAGGGTAAGGCTTCGGGTAAGGGTTAGGTTTAGGGTTAGGGTTAGGGTTAGGGTTGGGGTTATGGGACGGGGACAGTTTAGGGGAAAATTTAGGGTACGACAACGGTTTAGGGTCAGCGTACGTGTTAGGGTATGGGTTAGTGTTAGCGTACGGGTTAGGATTAGGGGACGGGTTAGGGTAAGGCTTCGGGTAACGGTTAGGGTTAGGGTTAGGGTTAGGGTTAGGGGATGGGGAAGGTTTAGGGGACAGGTTGGGGTACGACAACGGTTTAGGGTCAGCGTACGTGTTAGGGTAAGGGTTACTGTTAGCGTACGGGTTAGGATTCGGGGACGGGTTAGGGTAAGGCTTTGGGTAAGTGTTAGGGTTAGGGTTAGGGTTAGGGTTAGGGTTACGGGACGGGGACGGTTTAGGGGACAGGTTAGGGTACGAGAACGGTTTAGGGTCAGCGTACGTGTTAGGGTACGGGTTAGTGTTAGCGTACGGGTTAGGATTACGGGACGGGTTAGGGTAAGGCTTCGGGTAAGGGTTAGAGTTAGGGTTAGGGTTAGGGTTAGGATTAGGGGATGGGGACGGTTTAGGGGACAGGTTAGGGTACGACAACGTTTTAGGGTGAGCGTACGTGTTAGGGTAGGGGTTAGTGTTCGCGTACGGGTTAGGATTAGGGGACGGGTTAGCGTAAGGCTTCGGGTAAGGGTTAGGGTTAGGGTTAGGTTTAGGGTTAGGGTTATGGCTCGGGGACAGTTTAGGGGACAGGTTAGGGTACGACAACGGTTTAGGGTCAGCGTACGTGTTAGGGTACGGGTTAGTGTTAGCGTACGGGTTAGGATTAGGGGACGGGTTAGGGTAAGGCTTCGGGTAAGGGTTAGGGTTAGGGTTATGGTTAGGGTTAGGGTTAGGGGATGGGGACGGTTTAGGGTACAAGTTAGTTTACGACAACGGTTTAGGGTGAGCTTACGTGTTAGGGTACGGGTTAGTGTTAGCGTACGGGTTAGTATTAGGGGACGGGTTAGGGTAAGGCTTCGGGTAAGGGTTAGGGGTAGGGTTAGGCTTAGGGTTAGGGTTAGGGGACGGGGACGGTTTAGGGGATAGGTTAGGGTACGACAACAGTTTATTGTGAGCGTACGTTTTAGGGTACGGGTTAGTGTTAGCGTACGGGTTAGGATTAGGGGACGGGTTAGGGTACGGCTTCGGGTAAGGGTTAGGGTTAGGGCTAGGGTTAGGGTTAGGGCAAGGGGACAGTGTAGGGGACAGGTTAGGGTACAACAACGGTTTAGGGTCAGCGTACGTGTTAGGGTATGGGTTAGTGTTAGCGTACGGGTTAGGATTAGGGGACGGGTTAGGGTAAGGCTTCGGGTAAGTGTTAGGGTTAGGGTTATGGTTAGGGTTAGGGTTAGGGGATGGGGACGGTTTAGGGGACAAGTTAGTTTACGATAACGGTTTAGGGTGAGCGTACGTGTTAGGGTATGGTTTAGTGTTAACGTACGGGTTAGGATTAGGGGACGGGTTAGCGTAAGGCTTCGGGTAAGGGTTAGGGTTAGGGTTAGGTTTAGGGTTAGGGTTATGGCTCGGCGACAGTTTAGGGGACAGGTTAGGGTACGACAACGGTTTAGGGTCAGCGTACGTGTTAGGGTACGGGTTAGTGTTAGCGTACGGGTTAGGATTAGGGGACGGGTTAGGGTAAGGCTTCGGGTAAGGGTTAGGGTTAGGGTTATGGTTAGGGTTAGGGTTAGGGGATGGGGACGGTTTAGGGTACAAGTTAGTTTACGACAACGGTTTAGGGTGAGCGTACGTGTTAGGGTATGGGTTAGTGTTAGCGTACGGGTTAGGATTAGGGGACGGGTTAGGGTAAGGCTTCGGGTAAGGGTTAGGGTTAGGGTTAGGGTTAGGGTTAGGGGACGGGGACGGTTTAGGGGACAAGTTAGTTTACGACAACGGTTTAGGGTGAGCGTACGTGTTAGGGAACGGGTTAGTGTTAGCGTACGGGTTAGAATTAGGGGACGGGTTAGGGTAAGGCTTCGGGTAAGGCTAAGGTTTAGGGTTAGGGTTAGGGTTAGGGTTAGGGTTGGGGTTATGGGACGGGGACAGTTTAGGGGAAAATTTAGGGTACGACAACGGTTTAGGGTCAGCGTACGTGTTAGGGTATGGGTTAGTGTTAGCGTACGGGTTAGGATTAGGGGACGGGTTAGGGTTAGGTTTAGGGTTAGGGTTAGGGTTAGGGTTAGGGGTTGGAGATGGTTTAGGGGACAAGTTAGTTTACGACAACGGTTTAGGGTGAGCGTTCGTGTTAGGGTACGGGTGTTAGCGTACGGGTTGCGATTAGGGGACGGGTTAGGGTAAGAATCGGGTAAGGTTTAGGGTTAGGGTTAGGGTTAGGGTTAGTGTTAGGGGATGGGGACGGTTTAGGGGACAAGTTAGTTTACGACAACGGTTTATCGTGAGCGTACGTGTTAGGGTACGGGTTAGTGTTAGCGTAAGGGTTAGGAGTAGGGGACGGGTTAGGGTAAGGCTTCGGGTAACGGTTAGGGTTAGGGGTACTGTTAGGTTTAGGGTTAGGGGACGGGGACGGTTTAGGGGACAGGTTAGGGTACGACAACGGTTTAGGGTGAGCGTACGTGTTAGGTTACGGGTTAGTGTTAGCGTACGGGTTAGGATTAGGGGACGGGTTAGGGTAAGGCTTCAGGTAACGGTTAGGGGGTTAGGGTTAGGGTTATGGTTAGGGTTATGGGACGGGGACAGTTTAGGGGACAGGTTAGGGTACGACAACGGTTTAGGGTCAGCGTACGTGTTAGGGTATGGGTTAGTGTTAGCGTACGGGTTAGGATTAGGGGACGGGTTAGGGTAAGGCTTCGGGTAAGGGTTAGGGTTAGGGTTAGGGTTAGGGTTAGGGGATGGGACGGTTTAGGGGACAAGTTAGTTTACGACAACGGTTTAGGGTGAGCGTTCGTGTTACGGTACGGGTTAGTGTTAGCGTACGGCTTAGGATTAGGGGACGGGTTAGGGTAAGGCTTCGGGTAAGGGTTAGGGTTAGGGTTATGGTTAGGGTTAGGGTTAGGGGATGGGGAAGGTTTAGGGGACAGGTTGGGGTACGACAACGGTTTAGGGTGAGCGTACGTGTTAGGGTAAGGGTTAGTGTTAGCGTACGGGTTAGGATTAGGGGACGGGTTAGGGTAAGGCTTCGGGTAAGTGTTAGGGTTAGGGTTAGGGTTAGGGTTAGGGTTACGGGACGGGGACAGTTTAGGGGACAGGTAAGTGTACGACAACGGTTTAGGGTCAGCGTACGTGTTAGGGTAAGGGTTAGTGTTAGCGTACGGGTTAGGATTACGGGACGGGTTAGGGTAAGGCTTCGGGTAAGGGTTAGGGTTAGGGTTAGGGTTAGGGTTAGCGTTAGGGGATGGGGACGGTTTAGGGGACAAGTTAGTTTACGACAACGGTTTAGGGTGAGCGTAGGTGTTAGGGTACGTGTTAGTGTTAGCGTACGGGTTAGTATTAGGGGACGGGTTAGGGTAAGGCTTCGGGTAAGGGTTAGGTTTAGGGTTAGGCTTAGGGTTAGGGTTAGGGGACGGGGACGGTTTAGGGGATAGGTTAGGGTACGACAACAGTTTATTGTGAGCGTACGTGTTAGGGTACGGGTTAGTGTTAGCGTACGGGTTAGGATTAGGGGACGGGTTAGGGTAAGGCTTCGGGTAAGGGTTAGGGTTAGGGTTAGGGTTAGGTTTAGGTTTAGAGGACGGGGATGGTTTAGGGGACAGGTTAGGGTACGACAACGTTTTAGGGTGAGCGTACGTGTTAGGGTAGGGGTTAGTGTTAGCGTACGGGTTAGGATTAGGGGACGGGTTAGGGTAAGGCTTCGGGTAAGGGTTAGGGTTAGGATTAGGTTTAGGGTTAGGGTTATGGCTCGGGGACAGTTTAGGGGACAGGTTAGGGTACGACAACGGTTTAGGGTCAGCGTACGTGTTAGGGTACGGGTTAGTGTTAGCGTACGGGTTAGGATTAGGGGACGGGTTAGGGTAAGGCTTCGGGTAAGGGTTAGGTTTAGGGTTAGGGTTAGGGTTAGGGTTGGGGTTATGGGACGGGGACAGTTTAGGGGAAAATTTAGGGTACGACAACGGTTTAGGGTCAGCGTACGTGTTAGGGTATGGGTTAGTGTTAGCGTACGGGTTAGGATTAGGGGACGGGTTAGGGTAAGGCTTCGGGTAACGGTTAGGGTTAGGGTTAGGGTTAGGGTTAGGGGATGGGGAAGGTTTAGGGGACAGGTTGGGGTACGACAACGGTTTAGGGTCAGCGTACGTGTTAGGGTAAGGGTTACTGTTAGCGTACGGGTTAGGATTCGGGGACGGGTTAGGGTAAGGCTTTGGGTAAGTGTTAGGGTTAGGGTTAGGGTTAGGGTTAGGGTTACGGGACGGGGACGGTTTAGGGGACAGGTTAGGGTACGAGAACGGTTTAGGGTCAGCGTACGTGTTAGGGTACGGGTTAGTGTTAGCGTACGGGTTAGGATTACGGGACGGGTTAGGGTAAGGCTTCGGGTAAGGGTTAGAGTTAGGGTTAGGGTTAGGGTTAGGATTAGGGGATGGGGACGGTTTAGGGGACAAGTTAGTTTACGCCAACGGTTTAGGGTGAGCGTACGTGTTAGGGTACGGGTTAGTGTTAGCGTACGGGTTAGTATTAGGGGACGGGTTAGGGTAAGGCTTCGGGTAAGGGTTAGGGTTAGGGTTAGGCTTAGGGTTAGGGTTAGGGGATGGGGACAGTTTAGGGGATAGGTTAGGGTACGACAACAGTTTATTGTCAGCGTACGTGTTAGGGTACGGGTTAGTGTTAGCGTACGGGTTAGTATTAGGGGACGGGTTAGGGTAAGGCTTCGGGTAAGGGTTAGGGTTAGGGTTAGGGTTAGGGTTAGGGTTAGAGGACGGGGATGGTTTAGGGGACAGGTTAGGGTACGACAACGTTTTAGGGTGAGCGTACGTGTTAGGGTAGGGGTTAGTGTTAACGTACGGGTTAGGATTAGGGAACGGGTTACGGTAAGGCTTCGGGTAAGGGTTAGGGTTAGGGTTATGGTTAGGGTTAGGGTTAGGGGATGGGGACGGTTTAGGGTACAAGTTAGTTTACGACAACGGTTTAGGGTGAGCGTACGTGTTAGAGTATGGGTTAGTGTTAGCGTACGGGTTAGGATTAGGGGATGGGTTAGGGTAAGGCTTCGGGTAAGGGTTAGGGTTAGGGTTAGGGTTAGGGTTAGGGGATCGGGACGGTTTAGGGGACAAGTTAGTTTACGACAACGGTTTAGGGTGAGCGTACGTGTTAGGGAACGGGTTAGTGTTAGCGTACGGGTTAGAATTAGGGGACGGGTTAGGGTAAGGCTTCGGGTAAGGGTAAGGTTTAGGGTTAGGGTTAGGGTTAGGGTTAGGGTTGGGGTTATGGGACGGGGAAAGTTTAGGGGAAAATTTAGGGTACCACAACGGTTTAGGGTCAGCGTACGTGTTATGGTATGGGTTAGTGTTAGCGTACGGGTTAGGATTAGGGGACGGGTTAGGGTTAGGGTTAGGGTTAGGGTTAGGGTTAGGGTTAGGGGTTGGAGATGGTTTAGGGGACAAGTTAGTTTACGACAACTGTTTAGGGTGAGCGTTCGTGTTAGGGTACGGGTGTTAGCGTACGGGTTACGATTAGGGGACGGGTTAGGGTAAGGCTTCGGGTAAGGGTTAGGGTTACGGTTAGGGTTAGGGTTAGGGTTAGGGGATGGGGACGGTTTAGGGGACAAGTTAGTTTACGACAACGTTTTATCGTGAGCGTACGTGTTAGGGCACGGGTTAGTGTTAGCGTAAGGGTTAGGAGTAGGGGACGGGTTAGGGTAAGGCTTCGGGTAACGGTTAGGTTTAGGGGTAGGGTTAGGTTTAGGGTTAGGTGACGGGGAAAGTTTAGGGGACAGGTTAGGGTACGACAACGGTTTAGGGTGAGCGTACGTTTTAGGTTATGGGTTAGGGTAAGGCTTCGGGTAAGGGTTAGGGTTAGGGTTATGGTTAGGGTTATGGGACGGGGACAGTTTAGGGGACAGGTTAGTGTACGACAACGGTTTAGGGTCAGCGTACGTGTTAGGGTACGGGTTAGTGTTAGCGTACGGGTTAGGATTAAGGGACGGGTTAGGGTAAGGCTTCGGGTAACGGTTAGGGTTAGGGTTAGTGTTAGGGTTAGGGGATGGGACGGTTTAGGGGACAAGTTAGTTTACGACAACGGTTTAGGGTGAGCGTTCGTGTTACGGTACGGGTTAGTGTTAGCGTACGGCTTAGGATTAGGGGACGGGTTAGAGTAAGGCTTCGGGTAAGGGCTAGGGTTAGTGTTAGGGTTAGGGTTAGGGTTAGGGGATGGGGACGGTTTAGGGGACAAGTGAGTTTACGACAACGGTTTAGGGTGAGCGTACGTGTTAGGGTAAGGGTTAGTGTTAGCGTACGGGTTAGGATTAGGGGACGGGTTAGGGTAAGGCTTTGGGTAAGTGTTAGGGTTAGGGTTAGGGTTAGGGTTAGGGTTACGGGACGGGGACAGTTTAGGGGACAGGTAAGTGTACGACAACGGTTTAGGGTCAGCGTACGTGTTAGGGTACGGGTTAGTGTTAGCGTACGGGTTAGGATTACGGAACGGGTTAGGGTAAGGCTTCGGGTAAGGGTTAGGGTTAGGGTTAGGGTTAGGGTTAGGGTTAGGGGATGGGGACGGTTTAGGGGACAAGTTAGTTTACGACAACGGTTTAGGGTGAGCGTAGGTGTTAGGGTACGGGTTAGTGTTAGCGTACGGGTTAGTATTAGGGGACGGGTTAGGGTAAGGCTTCGGGTAAGGGTTAGGGTTAGGGTTAGGCTTAGGGTTAGGGTTAGAGGACGGGGATGGTTTAGGGGACAGGTTAGGGTACGACAACGTTTTAGGGTGAGCGTACGTGTTAGGGTAGGGGTTAGTGTTAGCGTACGGGTTAGGATTAGGGGACGGGTTAGGGTAAGGCTTCGGGTAAGGGTTAGGGTTAGGGTTAGGGTTAGGATTAGTGTTAGAGGACGGGGATGGTTAAGGGGACAGGTTAGGGTACGACAACGTTTTAGGGTGAGCGTACGTGTTAGGGTAGGGGTTAGTGTTCGCGTACGGGTTAGGATTAGGGGACGGGTTAGCGTAAGGCTTCGGGTAAGGGTTAGGGTTAGGGTTAGGTTTAGGGTTAGGGTTATGGCTCGGGGACAGTTTAGGGGACAGGTTAGGGTACGACAACGGTTTAGGGTCAGCGTACATGTTAGGGTACGGGTTAGTGTTAGCGTACGGGTTAGGATTAGGGGACGGGTTAGGGTAAGGCTTCGGGTAAGGGTTAGGGTTAGGGTTATGGTTAGGGTTAGGGTTAGGGGATGGGGACGGTTTAGGGTACAAGTTAGTTTACGACAACGGTTTAGGGTGAGCGTACGTGTTAGGGTATGGGTTAGTGTTAGCGTACGGGTTAGGATTAGGAGACGGGTTAGGGTAAGGCTTCGGGTAAGGGTTAGGGTTAGGGTTAGGGTTAGGGATAGGGGACGGGGACGGTTTAGGGGACAAGTTAGTTTACGACAACGGTTTAGGGTGAGCGTACGTGTTAGGGAACGGGTTAGTGTTAGCGTACGGGTTAGAATTAGGGGACGGGTTAGGGTAAGGCTTTGGGTAAGGGTTAGGTTTAGGTTTAGGGTTAGGGTTAGGGTTAGGGTTGGGGTTATGGGACGGGGACAGTTTAGGGGAAAATTTAGGGTACGACAACGGTTTAGGGTCAGCGTACGTGTTAGGGTATGGGTTAGTGTTAGCGTACGGGTTAGGATTAGGGGACGGGTTAGGGTTAGGTTTAGGGTTAGGGTTAGGGTTAGGGTTAGGGGTTGGAGATGGTTTAGGGGACAAGTTAGTTTACGACAACGGTTTAGGGTGAGCGTTCGTGTTAGGGTACGGGTGTTAGCGTACGGGTTGCGATTAGGGGACGGGTTAGGGTAAGGCTTCGGGTAAGGTTTAGGGTTAGGGTTAGGGTTAGGGTTAGGGTTAGGGGATGGGGACGGTTTAGGGGACAAGTTAGTTTACGACAACGGTTTATCGTGAGCGTACGTGTTAGGGTACGGGTTAGTGTTAGCGTAAGGGTTAGGAGTAGGGGACGGGTTAGGGTAAGGCTTCGGGTAACGGTTAGGGTTAGGGGTACTGTTAGGTTTAGGGTTAGGGGACGGGGACGGTTTAGGGGACAGGTAGGGTACGACAACGGTTTAGGGTGAGCGTACGTGTTAGGTTACGGGTTAGTGTTAGCGTACGGGTTAGGATTAGGGGACGGGTTAGGGTAAGGCTTCAGGTAACGGTTAGGGTTAGGGTTATGGTTAGGGTTATGGGACGGGGACAGTTTAGGGGACAGGTTAGGGTACGACAACGGTTTAGGGTGAGCGTACGTGTTAGGTTACGGGTTAGTGTTAGCGTACGGGTTAGGATTAGGGGACGGGTTAGGGTAAGGCTTCAGGTAAGGGTTAGGGTTAGGGTTATGGTTAGGGTTATGGGACGGGGACAGTTTAGGGGACAGGTTAGGGTACGACAACGGTTTAGGGTCAGTGTACGTGTTAGGGTATGGGTTAGTGTTAGCGTACGGGTTAGGATTAGGGGACGGGTTAGGGTCAGGCTTCGGGTAAGGGTTAGGGTTAGGGTTAGGGTTAGGGTTAGGGGATGGGACGGTTTAGGGGACAAGTTAGTTTACGACAACGGTTTAGGGTGAGCGTTCGTGTTACGGTACGGGTTAGTGTTAGCGTACGGCTTAGGATTAGGGGACGGGTTAGGGTAAGGCTTCGGGTAAGGGCTAGGGTTAGGGTTAGGGTTAGGGTTAGGGTTAGGGGATGGGGACGGTTTAGGGGACAAGTGAGTTTACGACAACGGTTTAGGGTGAGCGTACGTGTTAGGGTACGGGTTAGTGTTAGCGTACGGGTTAGGATTAGGGGATGGGTTAGGGTAAGGCTTCGGGTAACGGTTAGGGTTAGGGGTAGGGTTAGGGGACGGGAAAGGTTTAGGGGACAGGTTAGGGTACGAAAACGGTTTAGGGTGAGCCTACGTGTTAGGGTAAGGGTTAGTGTTAGCGTACGGGTTAGGATTAGGGGAGAGTTTAGGGTAAGGCTTCGGGTAAGTGTTAGGGTTAGGGTTAGGGTTACGGGACGGGGACAGTTCAGGGGACAGGTTAGGATACGACAACGGTTTAGGGTCAGCGTACGTGTTAGGGTACGGGTTAGTGTTAGCGTACGGGTTAGGATTACGGGACGGGTTAGTGTAAGGCTTCGGGTAAGGGTTAGGGTTAGGGTTAGGGTTAGGGTTACGGTTAGGGGATGGGGACGGTTTAGAGGACAAGTTAGTTTACGACAACGGTTTAGGGTGAACGTACGTGTTAGGGTACGGGTTAGTGTTAGCGTACGGGTTAGTATTAAGGGACGGGTTAGGGTAAGGCTTCGGGAAAGGGTTAGGGTTAGGGTTAGGGTTAGGGATAGGGTTAGGGGATGGGGACGGTTTAGGGGACAAGTTAGTTTACGACAACGGTTTAGGGTGAGCGTTCGTGTTAGGGTACGTGTTAGTGTTAGCGTACGGGTTAGGATTAGGGGACGGGTTAGTGTAAGGCTTCGATTAAGAGCTAGGGTTAGGGTTAGGGTTAGGGTTAGGGTTAGGGGATGGGGACGGTTTAGGGGACAAGTTAGTTTACGACAACGGTTTAGGGTGAGCGTACGTGTTAGGGTACGGGTTAGTGTTAGCGTAAGGGTTAGGATTAGGGGACGGGTTAGGGTAAGGCTTCGGGCAACGGTTAGGGCTAGGGGTAGGGTTAGGGTTAGGGTTAGGGGATGGGGAAGGTTTTGGGGACAGGTTGGGGTACGACAATGGTTTAGGGTCAGCGTACGTGTTAGGGTAAGTGTAAGTGTTAGCGTACGGGTTAGGATTCGGGGACGGGTTAGGGTAAGGCTTCGGGTAAGTGTTAGGGTTAGGGTTAGGGTTAGGGTTAGGGTTACGGGACGGGGACGGTTTAGGGGACAGGTTAGGGTACGAGAACGGTTTAGGGTCAGCGTACGTGTTAGGGTACGGGTTAGTGTTAGCGTACGGGTTAGGATTACGGGACGGGTTAGGGTAAGGCTTCGGGTAAGGGTTAGAGTTAGGGTTAGGGTTAGGGTTAGGATTAGGGGATGGGGACGGTTTAGGGGACAAGTTAGTTTACGACAACGGTTTAGGGTGAGCGTACGTGTTAGGGTACGGGTTAGTGTTAGCGTACGGGTTAGTATTAGGGGACGGGTTAGGGTAAGGCTTCGGGTAAGGGTTAGGGTTAGGGTTAGGCTTAGGGTTAGGGTTAGGGGACGGGGACGGTTTAGGGGATAGGTTAGGGTACGACAACAGTTTATTGTCAGCTTACGTGTTAGGGTACGGGTTAGTGTTAGCGTACGGGTTAGTATTAGGGGACGGGTTAGGGTAAGGCTTCGGGTAAGGGTTAGGGTTAGGGTTAGGGTTAGGGTTAGGGTTAGAGGACGGGGATGGTTTAGGGGACAGGTTAGGGTACGACAACGTTTTAGGGTGAGCGTACGTGTTAGGGTAGGGGTTAGTGTTAGCGTACGGGTTAGGATTAGGGGACGGTTTAGGGTAAGGCTTCGGGTAAGGGTTAGGGTTAGGGTTATGGTTAGGGTTAGGGTTAGGGGATGGGGACGGTTTAGGGTACAAGTTAGTTTACGACAACGGTTTAGGGTGAGCGTACGTGTTAGAGTATGGTTTAGTGTTAGCGTACGGGTTAGGATTAGGGGATGGGTTAGGGTAAGGCTTCGGGTAAGGGTTAGGGTTAGGGTTAGGGTTAGGGGATGGGGATGGTTTAGGGGACAAGTTAGTTTACGACAACGGTTTAGGGTGAGCGTACGTGTTAGGGAACGGGTTAGTGTTAGCGTACGGGTTAGAATTATGGGACGGGTTAGGGTAAGGCTTCGGGTAAGGGTAAGGTTTAGGGTTAGGGTTAGGGTTAGGGTTAGGGTTGGGGTTATGGGACGGGGACAGTTTAGGGGAAAATTTAGGGTACCACAACGGTTTAGGGTCAGCGTACGTGTTAGGGTATGGGTTAGTGTTAGCGTACGGGTTAGGATTAGGGGACGGGTTAGGGTTAGGTTTAGGGTTAGGGTTAGGGTTAGGGTTAGGGGTTGGAGATGGTTTAGGGGACAAGTTAGTTTACGACAACGGTTTAGGGTGAGCGTTCGTGTTAGGGTACGGGTGTTAGCGTACGGGTTGCGATTAGGGGACGGGTTAGGGTAAGGCTTCGGGTAAGGTTTAGGGTTAGGGTTAGGGTTAGGGTTAGGGTTAGGGGATGGGGACGGTTTAGGGGACAAGTTAGTTTACGACAACGGTTTATCGTGAGCGTACGTGTTAGGGTACGGGTTAGTGTTAGCGTAAGGGTTAGGAGTAGGGGACGGGTTAGGGTAAGGCTTCGGGTAACGGTTAGGGTTAGGGGTACTGTTAGGTTTAGGGTTAGGGGACGGGGACGGTTTAGGGGACAGGTTAGGGTACGACAACGGTTTAGGGTGAGCGTACGTGTTAGGTTACGGGTTAGTGTTAGCGTACGGGTTAGGATTAGGGGACGGGTTAGGGTAAGGCTTCAGGTAACGGTTAGGGTTAGGGTTATGTTTAGGGTTATGGGACGGGGACAGTTTAGGGGACAGGTTAGGGTACGACAACGGTTTAGGGTCAGCGTACGTGTTAGGGTATGGGTTAGTGTTAGCGTACGGGTTAGGATTAGGGGACGGGTTAGGGTAAGGCTTCGGGTAAGGGTTAGGGTTAGGGTTAGTGTTAGGGTTAGGTGATGGGACGGTTTAGGGGACAAGTTAGTTTACGACAACGGTTTAGGGTGAGCGTTCGTGTTACGGTACGGGTTAGTGTTAGCGTACGGCTTTGGATTAGGGGACGGGTTAGGGTAAGGCTTCGGGTAAGGGTTAGGGTTAGGGTTATGGTTAGGGTTAGGGTTAGGGGATGGGGACGGTTTAGGGTACAAGTTAGTTTACGACAACGGTTTAGGGTGAGCGTACGTGTTAGGGTATGGGTTAGTGTTAGCGTACGGGTTAGGATTAGGGGACGTGTTAGGGTAAGGCTTCGGGTAAGGGTTAGGGTTAGGGTTAGGGTTAGGGTTAGGGGACGGGGACGGTTTAGGGGACAAGTTAGTTTACGACAACGGTTTAGGGTGAGCGTACGTGTTAGGGAACGGGTTAGTGTTAGCGTACGGGTTAGAATTAGGGGACGGGTTAGGGTAAGGCTTCGGGTAAGGGTTAGGTTTAGGGTTAGGGTTAGGGTTAGGGTTAGGGTTGGGGTTATGGGACGGGGACAGTTTAGGGGAAAATTTAGGGTACGACAACGGTTTAGGTTCAGCGTACGTGTTAGGGTATGGGTTAGTGTTAGCGTACGGGTTAGGATTAGGGGACGGGTTAGGGTTAGGGTTAGGGTTAGGGTTAGGGTTAGGGTTAGGGGTTGGAGATGGTTTAGGGGACGAGTTAGTTTACGACAACGGTTTAGGGTGAGCGTTCGTGTTAGGGTACGGGTGTTAGCGTACGGGTTGCGATTAGGGGACGGGTTAGGGTAAGGCTTCGGGTAAGGTTTAGGGTTAGGGTTAGGGTTAGGGTTAGGGTTAGGGGATGGGGACGGTTTAGGGGACAAGTTAGTTTACGACAAGGGTTTATCGTGAGCGTACGTGTTAGGGTACGGGTTAGTGTTAGCGTAAGGGTTAGGAGTAGGGGACGGGTTAGGGTAAGGCTTCGGGTAACGGTTAGGGTTAGGGGTACTGTTAGGTTTAGGGTTAGGGGACGGGGAAGGTTTAGGGGACAGGTTAGGGTACGACAACGGTTTAGGGTGAGCGTACGTGTTAGGTTACGGGTTAGTGTTAGCGTACGGGTTAGGATTAGGGGACGGGTTAGGGTAAGGCTTCAGGTAAGGGTTAGGGTTAGGGTTATGGTTAGGGTTATGGGACGGGGACAGTTTAGGGGACAGGTTAGGGTACGACAACGGTTTAGGGTCAGTGTACGTGTTAGGGTATGGGTTAGTGTTAGCGTACGGTTTAGGATT
Organism: Phocoena phocoena; assembly: GCF_963924675.1. Taxonomy (NCBI): domain Eukaryota; kingdom Metazoa; phylum Chordata; class Mammalia; order Artiodactyla; family Phocoenidae; genus Phocoena; species Phocoena phocoena. Next base: position 81,492 of record NC_089232.1, on the reverse strand, counting down.
AGGGGACGGGTTAGGGTCAGGCTTCGGGTAAGGGTTAGGGTTAGGGTTAGGGTTAGGGTTAGGGGATGGGACGGTTTAGGGGACAAGTTAGTTTACGACAACGGTTTAGGGTGAGCGTTCGTGTTACGGTACGGGTTAGTGTTAGCGTACGGCTTAGGATTAGGGGACGGGTTAGGGTAAGGCTTCGGGTAAGGGCTAGGGTTAGGGTTAGGGTTAGGGTTAGGGTTAGGGGATGGGGACGGTTTAGGGGACAAGTGAGTTTACGACAACGGTTTAGGGTGAGCGTACGTGTTAGGGTACGGGTTAGTGTTAGCGTACGGGTTAGGATTAGGGGATGGGTTAGGGTAAGGCTTCGGGTAACGGTTAGGGTTAGGGGTAGGGTTAGGGGACGGGAAAGGTTTAGGGGACAGGTTAGGGTACGAAAACGGTTTAGGGTGAGCCTACGTGTTAGGGTAAGGGTTAGTGTTAGCGTACGGGTTAGGATTAGGGGACAGTTTAGGGTAAGGCTTCGGGTAAGTGTTAGGGTTAGGGTTAGGGTTACGGGACGGGGACAGTTCAGGGGACAGGTTAGGGTACGACAACGGTTTAGAGTCAGCGTACGTGTTAGGGTACGGGTTAGTGTTAGCGTACGGGTTAGGATTACGGGACGGGTTAGGGTAAGGCTTCGGGTAAGGGTTAGGGTTAGGGTTAGGGTTAGGGTTAGGGTTAGGGGATGGGGACGGTTTAGAGGACAAGTTAGTTTACGACAACGGTTTAGGGTGAACGTACGTGTTAGGGTACGGGTTAGTGTTAGCGTACGGGTTAGTATTAAGGGACGGGTTAGGGTAAGGCTTCGGGAAAGGGTTAGGGTTAGGGTTAGGGTTAGGGATAGGGTTAGGGGATGGGGACGGTTTAGGGGACAAGTTAGTTTACGACAACGGTTTAGGGTGAGCGTTCGTGTTAGGGTACGTGTTAGTGTTAGCGTACGGGTTAGGATTAGGGGACGGGTTAGTGTAAGGCTTCGATTAAGAGCCAGGGTTAGGGTTAGGGTTAGGGTTAGGGTTAGGGGATGGGGACGGTTTAGGGGACAAGTTAGTTTACGACAACGGTTTAGGGTGAGCGTACGTGTTAAGGTACGGGTGTTAGCGTACGGGTTGCGATTAGGGGACGGGTTAGGGTAAGGCTTCGGGTAAGGTTTAGGGTTAGGGTTAGGGTTAGGGTTAGGGTTAGGGGATGGGGACGGTTTAGGGGACAAGTTAGTTTACGACAACGGTTTATCGTGAGCGTACGTGTTAGGGTACGGGTTAGTGTTAGCGTAAGGGTTAGGAGTAGGGGACGGGTTAGGGTAAGGCTTCGGGTAACGGTTAGGGTTAGGGTTACTGTTAGGTTTAGGGTTAGGGGACGGGGACGGTTTAGGGGACAGGTTAGGGTACGACAACGGTTTAGGGTGAGCGTACGTGTTAGGTTACGGGTTAGTGTTAGCGTACGGGTTAGGATTAGGGGACGGGTTAGGGTAAGGCTTCAGGTAACGGTTAGGGTTAGGGTTATGGTTAGGGTTATGGGACGGGGACAGTTTAGGGGATAGGTTAGGGTACGACAACGGTTTAGGGTCAGCGTACGTGTTAGGGTATGGGTTAGTGTTAGCGTACGGGTTAGGATTAGGGGACGTGTTAGGGTAAGGCTTCGGGTAAGGGTTAGGGTTAGGGTTAGTGTTAGGGTTAGGTGATGGGACGGTTTAGGGGACAAGTTAGTTTACGACAACAGTTTAGGGTGAGCGTTCGTGTTACGGTACGGGTTAGTGTTAGCGTACGGCTTTGGATTAGGGGACGGGTTAGGGTAAGGCTTCGGGTAAGGGTTAGGGTTAGGGTTATGGTTAGGGTTAGGGTTAGGGGATGGGGACGGTTTAGGGTACAAGTTAGTTTACGACAACGGTTTAGGGTGAGCGTACGTGTTAGGGTATGGGTTAGTGTTAGCGTACGGGTTAGGATTAGGGGACGTGTTAGGGTAAGGCTTCGGGTAAGGGTTAGGGTTAGGGTTAGGGTTAGGGTTAGGGGACGGGGACGGTTTAGGGGACAAGTTAGTTTACGACAACGGTTTAGGGTGAGCGTACGTGTTAGGGAACGGGTTAGTGTTAGCGTACGGGTTAGAATTAGGGGACGGGTTAGGGTAAGGCTTCGGGTAAGGGTTAGGTTTAGGGTTAGGGTTAGGGTTAGGGTTAGGGTTGGGGTTATGGGACGGGGACAGTTTAGGGGAAAATTTAGGGTACGACAACGGTTTAGGGTCAGCGTACGTGTTAGGGTATGGGTTAGTGTTAGCGTACGGGTTAGGATTAGGGGACGGGTTAGGGTTAGGGTTAGGGTTAGGGTTAGGGTTAGGGTTAGGGGTTGGAGATGGTTTAGGGGACGAGTTAGTTTACGACAACGGTTTAGGGTGAGCGTTCGTGTTAGGGTACGGGTGTTAGCGTACGGGTTGCGATTAGGGGACGGGTTAGGGTAAGGCTTCGGGTAAGGTTTAGGGTTAGGGTTAGGGTTAGGGTTAGGGTTAGGGGATGGGGACGGTTTAGGGGACAAGTTAGTTTACGACAACGGTTTATCGTGAGCGTACGTGTTAGGGTACGGGTTAGTGTTAGCGTAAGGGTTAGGAGTAGGGGACGGGTTAGGGTAAGGCTTCGGGTAACCGTTAGGGTTAGGGGTACTGTTAGGTTTAGGGTTAGTGGACGGGGAAGGTTTAGGGGACAGGTTAGGGTACGACAACGGTTTAGGGTGAGCGTACGTGTTAGGTTACGGGTTAGTGTTAGCGTACGGGTTAGGATTAGGGGACGGGTTAGGGTAAGGCTTCAGGTAAGGGTTAGGGTTAGGGTTATGGTTAGGGTTATGGGACGGGGACAGTTTAGGGGACAGGTTAGGGTACGACAACGGTTTAGGGTCAGTGTACGTGTTAGGGTATGGGTTAGTGTTAGCGTACGGGTTAGGATTAGGGGACGGGTTAGGGTAAGGGTTCGGGTAAGGGTTAGGGTTAGGGTTAGGGTTAGGGTTAGGGGATGGGACGGTTTAGGGGACAAGTTAGTTTACGACAACGGATTAGGGTGAGCGTTCGTGTTACGGTACGGGTTAGTGTTAGCGTACGGCTTAGGATTAGGGGACGGGTTAGGGTAAGGCTTCGGGTAAGGGCTAGGGTTAGGGTTAGGGTTAGGGTTAGGGTTAGGGTTAGGGGATGGGGACGGTTTAGGGGACAAGTGAGTTTACGACAACGGTTTAGGGTGAGCGTACGTGTTAGGGTACGGGTTAGTGTTAGCGTACGGGTTAGGATTAGGGGATGGGTTAGGGTAAGGCTTCGGGTAACGGTTAGGGTTAGGGGTAGGGTTAGGGGACGGGAAAGGTTTAGCGGACAGGTTAGGGTACGACAACGGTTTAGGGTGAGCCTACGTGTTAGGGTAAGGGTTAGTGTTAGCGTACGGGTTAGGATTAGGGGATAGTTTAGGGTAAGGCTTCGGGTAAGTGTTAGGGTTAGGGTTAGGGTTACGGGACGGGGACAGTTCAGGGGACAGGTTAGGGTACGACAACGGTTTAGGGTCAGCGTACGTGTTAGGGTACGGGTTAGTGTTAGCGTACGGGTTAGGATTACGGGACGGGTTAGGGTAAGGCTTCGGGTAAGGGTTAGGGTTAGGGTTAGGGTTAGGGTTAGGGTTAGGGGATGGGGACGGTTTACAGGACAAGTTAGTTTACGACAACGGTTTAGGGTGAACGTACGTGTTAGGGTACGGGTTAGTGTTAGCGTACGGGTTAGTATTAAGGGACGGGTTAGGGTAAGGCTTCGGGAAAGGGTTAGGGTTAGGGTTAGGGTTAGGGATAGGGTTAGGGGATGGGGACGGTTTAGGGGACAAGTTAGTTTACGACAACGGTTTAGGGTGAGCGTTCGTGTTAGGGTACGGGTTAGTGTTAGCGTACGGGTTAGGATTAGGGGACGGGTTAGTGTAAGGCTTCGATTAAGAGCTAGGGTTAGGGTTAGGGTTAGGGTTAGGGTTAGGGGATGGGGACGGTTTAGGGGACAAGTTAGTTTACGACAACAGTTTAGGGTGAGCGTACGTGTTAAGGTACGGGTTAGTGTTTGCGTAAGGGTTAGGATTAGGGGACGGGTTAGGGTAAGGCTTCGGGCAACGGTTAGGGTTAGGGGTAGGGTTAGGGTTAGGGTTAGGGGATGGGGAAGGTTTAGGGGACAGGTTGGGGTACGACAATGGTTTAGGGTCAGCGTACGTGTTAGGGTAAGGGTTAGTGTTAGCGTACGGGTTAGGATTCGGGGACGGGTTAGGGTAAGGCTTCGGGTAAGTGTTAGGGTTAGGGTTAGGGTTAGGGTTAGGGTTACGGGACGGGGACGGTTTAGGGGACAGGTTAGGGTACGAGAACGGTTTAGGGTCAGCGTACGTGTTAGGGTACGGGTTAGTGTTAGCGTACGGGTTAGGATTACGGGACGGGTTAGGGTAAGGCTTCGGGTAAGGGTTAGAGTTAGGGTTAGGGTTAGGGTTAGGATTAGGGGATGGGGACGGTTTAGGGGACAAGTTAGTTTACGACAACGGTTTAGGGTGAGCGTACGTGTTAGGGTACGGGTTAGTGTTAGCGTACGGGTTAGTATTAGGGGACGGGTTAGGGTAAGGCTTCGGGTAAGGGTTAGGGTTAGGGTTAGGCTTAGGGTTAGGGTTAGGGGACGGGGACGGTTTAGGGGATAGGTTAGGGTACGACAACAGTTTATTGTCAGCTTACGTGTTAGGGTACGGGTTAGTGTTAGCGTACGGGTTAGTATTAGGGGACGGGTTAGGGTAAGGCTTCGGGTAAGGGTTAGGGTTAGGGTTAGGGTTAGGGTTAGGGTTAGAGGACGGGGATGGTTTAGGGGACAGGTTAGGGTACGACAACGTTTTAGGGTGAGCGTACGTGTTAGGGTAGGGGTTAGTGTTAGCGTACGGGTTAGGATTAGGGGACGGTTTAGGGTAAGGCTTCGGGTAAGGGTTAGGGTTAGGGTTATGGTTAGGGTTAGGGTTAGGGGATGGGGACGGTTTAGGGTACAAGTTAGTTTACGACAACGGTTTAGGGTGAGCGTACGTGTTAGAGTATGGGTTAGTGTTAGCTTACGGGTTAGGATTAGGGGATGGGTTAGGGTAAGGCTTCGGGTAAGGGTTAGGGTTAGGGTTAGGGTTAGGGTTAGGGGATGGGGACGGTTTAGGGGACAAGTTAGTTTACGACAACGGTTTAGGGTGAGCGTACGTGTTAGGGAACGGGTTAGTGTTAGCGTACGGGTTAGAATTAGGGGACGGGTTAGGGTAAGGCTTCGGGTAAGGGTAAGGTTTAGGGTTAGGGTTAGGGTTAGGGTTGGGGTTATGGGACGGGGAAAGTTTAGGGGAAAATTTAGGGTACCACAACGGTTTAGGGTCAGCGTACGTGTTAGGGTATGGGTTAGTGTTAGCGTACGGGTTAGGATTAGGGGACGGGTTAGGGTTAGGGTTAGGGTTAGGGGTTGGAGATGGTTTAGGGGACAAGTTAGTTTACGACAACGGTTTAGGGTGAGCGTTCGTGTTAGGGTACGGGTGTTAGCGTACGGGTTACGATTAGGGGACGGGTTAGGGTAAGGCTTCGGGTAAGGGTTAGGGTTAGGGTTAGGGTTAGGGTTAGGGTTCAGGGATGGGGACGGTTTAGGGGACAAGTTAGTTTACGACAACGTTTTATCGTGAGCGTACGTGTTAGGGCACGGGTTAGTGTTAGCGTAAGGGTTAGGAGTAGGGGACAGGTTAGGGTAAGGCTTCGGGTAACGGTTAGGGTTAGGGGTAGGGTTAGGTTTAGGGTTAGGTGACGGGGAAAGTTTAGGGGACACGTTAGGGTACGCCAACGGTTTAGGGTGAGCGTACTTGTTAGGTTACGGGTTAGGGTAAGGCTTCGGGTAAGGGTTAGGGTTAGGGTTATGGTTAGGGTTATGGGACGGGGACAGTTTAGGGGACAGGTTAGGGTACGACAACGGTTTAGGGTCAGCGTACGTGTTAGGGTATGGGTTAGTGTTAGCGTACGGGTTAGGATTAGGGGACGGGTTAGTGTAAGGCTTCGGGTAAGGGTTAGGTTTACGGTTAGTGTTAGGGTTAGGGGATGGGACGGTTTAGGGGACAAGTTAGTTTACGACAACGGTTTAGGGTGAGCGTTCGTGTTACGGTACGGGTTAGTGTTAGCGTACGGCTTAGGATTAGGGGACGGGTTAGAGTAAGGCTTCGGGTAAGGGCTAGGGTTAGTGTTAGGGTTAGGGTTAGGGTTAGGGGATGGGGACGGTTTAGGGGACAAGTGAGTTTACGACAACGGTTTAGGGTGAGCGTACGTGTTAGGGTATGGGTTAGTGTTAGCGTACGGGTTAGGATTAGGGGACGGGTTAGGGTAAGGCTTCGGGTAACGGTTAGGTTTAGGGGTAGGGTTAGGGGACGGGAAAGGTTTAGGGGACAGGTTAGGGTACGACAACGGTTTAGGGTGAGCGTACGTGTTAGGGTAAGGGTTAGTGTTAGCGTACGGGTTAGGATTAGGGGACGGTTTAGGGTAAGGCTTCGGGTAAGTGTTAGGGTTAGGGCTAGGGTTAGGGTTAGGGTTACGGGACGGGGACAGTTCAGGGGACAGGTTAGGGTACGACAACGGTTTAGGGTCAGCGTACGTGTTAGGGTACGGTTTAGTGTTAGCGTAAGGGTTAGGATTACGGGACGGGTTAGGGTAAGGCTTCGGGTAAGGGTTATGGTTAGGTTTAGGGTTAGGGTTAGGGTTAGGGGATGGGGACGGTTTAGGGGACAAGTTAGTTTACGACAACGGTTTAGGGTGAACGTACGTGTTAGGGTACGGGTTAGTGTTAGCGTACGGGTTAGTATTAAGGGACGGGTTAGGGTAAGGCTTCGGGTAAGGGTTTGGGTTAGGGTTAGGCTTAGGGTTAGGGTTAGGGGACGGGGACGGTTTAGGGGATAGGTTAGGGTACGACAACAGTTTATTGTGAGCGTACGTGTTAGGGTACGGGTTAGTGTTAGCATACGGGTTAGGATTAGGGGACGGGTTAGTGTAAGGCTTCGGGTAAGGGTTAGGGTTAGGGTTAGGGTTAGGGTTAGGGTTAGAGGACGGGGATGGTTTAGGGGAGAGGTTAGGGTACGACAACGGTTTAGGGTGAGTGTACGTGTTAGGGTACGGGTTAGTGTTAGCGTACGGGTTAGGATTAGGGGACGGGTTAGGGTAAGGCTTCGGGTAAGGGTTAGGGTTAGTGTTAGGGTTAGGGGACGGGGACGGTTTAGGGGACAGGTTAGGGTACGACAATGGTTTAGGGTCAGCGTACGTATTAGGGTACGGGTTAGTGATAACGTACGGGTTAGGATTAAGGTATGGGTTAGTGTAAGGCTGCGGGTAAGGGTTAGGGTTAGGGTTAGGTTTAGAGGATGGGGACGGTTTAGGGGACAAGTTAGTTTACGACAACGGTTTAGGGTGAGCGAACTTGTTCGGGTACGGGTTAGTGTTAGCGTACGGGTTAGTATTAGAGGACGGGTTAGGGTAAGGCTTCGGGTAACGGTTAGGGTTAGGGTTAGGCTTAGGGTTAGGGTTAGGGGACGGGGACGGCTTAGGGGATAGGTTAGGGTACGACAACAGTTTATTGTGAGCGTATGTGTTAGGGTTCGGGTTAGCGTTAGCGTTCGGGTTAGGATTAGGGGACGGGTTAGGGTAAGGCTTCGGGTAAGGGTTAGGGTTAGGGTTAGGGTTAGGGTTAGGGGACGGGGACGGGGACGGTTTAGGGGACAGGTTAGGGTACAACAACGGTTTCGGGTGAGCGTACGTGTTAGGGTACGGGTTAGTGTTAGCGTACGGTTTAGGATTAGGGGACGGGTTAGGGTAAGGCTTTGGTTAAGGGTTAGGGGTAGGGTTGGGGTTATGAGATGGGGACGGTTTAGGGGATAGGTTAGGGTACGACAACGGTTTAGGGTCAGCGTACGTGTTAGGGTACGGGTTAGTGTTAGCGTACGGGTTAGGATTAGGGATCGGGTTAGGGTAAGGCTTCGGGTAAGGGTTAGGGTTAGGGTTAGGGTTAGGGTTAGGGGACGGGGACGGGGACAGTGTAGGGGACAGGCTAGGGTACGACAACGGTTTAGGGTGAGCGTACGTGTTAGGGTACGGGTTAGTGTTAGCGTACGGGTTAGGATTAGGGGACGGGTTAGGGTAAGGCTTCGGGTAAGGGTTAGGGTTAGGGTTAGGGATAGCGTTAGGGGATGGGGACGGTTTAGGGGACAAGTTAGCTTAGGACAACGGTTTAGGGTGAGCGTACGTGTTAGGGTACGGGTTAGTGTTAGCTTACGGGTTAGGATTAGGGGACGGGTTAGGGTAAGGCTTCGGGTAAGGGTTAGGGTTAGGTTTAGGGTTAGTGTTAGGGTTAGGGGATGGGGTCGGTTTAGGGGACAAGTTAGTTTACGACAACGGTTTAGGGTGAGCGTACGTGTTAGGGTACGGGTTAGTGTTAGCGTACGGGTTAGGATTAGGGGACGGGTTAGGGTAAGGCTTCGGGTAAGGGTTAGTGTTAGGATTAGGGTTCGGGTTATGGGACGGGGACAGTTTAGGGGACAGGTTAGGGTACGACAACGGTTTAGGGTGAGCGTACGTGTTAGGGTACGGCTTAGTGTTAGCGTACGGGTTAGGATTAGGTGAAGTGTTAGGGTAAGGCTTCGGGTAAGGGTTAGGGTTAGGGTTAGTGTTAGGGATAGGGTTAGGGGACGGGGAGAGTTTAGGGGACAGTTTAGGGTACGACAACGGTTTAGGGTGAGCGTACGTGTTAGGGTACGGGTTAGTGTTAGCGAACGGGTTAGGATTAGGGGACGGGTTAGTGTAAGGCTTCGGGTAAGGTTTAGGGTTAGGCTTAGGATTAGGGTTAGGGTTAGGGGACGGGGACGGTTTAGGGGACAGGTTAGGGTATGACAACGGTTTAGGGTGAGCGTACGTGTTAGGGTATGGGTTAGTGTTAGCGTACGGTTTAGGATTAGGGGACGGGTTAGGGTAAGGCTTCGGGTAAGGGTTAGTGTTAGGGTTAGGCTTAGGGTTAGGGTTAGGGGACGGGGACTGTTTAGGGGATAGGTTAGGGTACGACAACAGTTTAGTGTGAGCGTACGTGTTAGGGTACGGGTTAGTGTTAGCGTACGGGTTTGGATTAGGGGACGGGTTAGGGTAAGGCTTCGGGTAAGGGTTAGGTTTAGGGTTAGGGTTAGGGTTAGAGTTCGGGGATGGTTTAGGGGCAGGTTAGCGTACGACAACGTTTTAGGGTGAGCGTACGTGTTAGGGTACGGGTTAGTATTAGCGTACGGGTTAGGATTAGGGGACGGGTTAGGGTAAGGCTTCGGGTAAGGGTTAGGGTTAGGGTTAGGGTTAGGGTTAGGGTGAGGGGATGAGGACGGTTTAGGGGACAAGTTAGTTTACGCCAACGGTTTAGGGTGAGCGTACGTGTTAGGGTACGGGTTAGTGTTAGCGTACGGGTTAGGATTAGGGGTCGGGTTATGGTAAGGCTTCGGGTAAGGATTAGGGTTAGGATTAGGGTTAGGGGACGGGGATGGTTTAGGGGACAGGTTAGGGTACGACAACGGTTTAGGGTGAGCGTACGTGTTAGGGTACGGGTTAGTGTTAGCGTACGTGTAAGGATTAGGGGACGGGTTAGGGTAAGGCTTCGGGTAAGGGATAGGGTTAGGGTTAGGGTTAGGGGACGGGGACGGTTTAGGGGACAGGTTAGGGTACGACAACGGTTTAGGGTCAGCGTACGTGTTAGGGTACGAGTTAGTGTTAGCGTACGGTTTAGGATTAGGGGACGGGTTAGGGTAAGACTTCGGGTAAGGGTTAGGGTTAGGCTTAGGGTTAGGGTTAGGGTTAGGGGATGGGGACGGTTTAGGGGACAGGTTAGGGTACGACAAAGGTTTAGGGTGAGCGTACGTGTTAGGGTACGGGTTAGTGTTACCGTACGGGTTAGGATTAGGGGACGGGTTAGGGTAAGGCTTCGGGTAAGGGTTAGCGTTAGGGTTAGGCTTAGGGTTAGGGTTAGGGCACGGGGACGGTTTAGGGGATAGGTTAGGGTACAACAACAGTTTAGTGTGAGCGTATGTGTTAGGGTACGGGTTAGTGTTAGGGTACTGGTTAGGATTAGGGGACGGGTTAGGTTAAGGCTTCGGGTAAGGGTTAGGTTTAGGGTTAGAGTTAGGGTTAGGGTTAGAGGACGGGGATGGTTTAGGGGACAGGTTAGGGTACGACAACGGTTTAGGGTGAGCGTACGTGTTAGGGTACGGGTTAGTGTTAGCGTACGGTTTAGGATTAGGGGACGGGTTAGGGTAAGGCTTCGGGTAAGGGATAGGGTTAGGGTTAGGGGACGGGGATGGTTTAGGGGACAGGTTAGGGTACGACAACGGTTTAGGGTCAGAGTATGTGTTAGGGTACAGGTTAGTGTTAGCGTACGGGTTAGGATTAGGGGACGGGTTAGGGTAAGGCTTCGGGTAAGTGTTAGGGTTAGGGTTAGGGTTAGGGTTATGGCACGGGGACAGTTTAGGGGACAGGTTAGTGTACGACAACGGTTTAGGGTCAGCATACGTGTTAGGGTACGGGTAAGTGTTAGCGTACGGGTTAGGATTAGGGGACGGATTAGGGTAAGGCTTCGGGTAAGGGTTAGGGTTAGTGTTAGGGTAAGGGTTAGGGTTAGGTGATGGGGACGGTTTAGGGGACAGGTGAGGGTACGACAAAGATTTAGGGAGAGCGTACGTGTTAGGGTACGGGTTAGTGTTAGCGTACGGGTTAGGTTTAGGGGACGGGTTAGGGTAAGGCTTCGGGTAAGGATTAGGGTTAGGGTTAGGGTTAGGGTTAGGGTTAGGGGATGGGGACGGTTTAGGGGACAAGTTAGTTTACGACAACGGTTTAGGGTGAGTGTACGTGTTAGGGTACGGGTTAGTGTTAGCGTAAGGGTTAGGATTAGGGGACGGGTTAGGGTAAGGCTTCGGGTAAGGGTTACGGTTCGGGTTAGGGTTAGGGTTAGGTTTATGGGACGGGGACGGTTTAGGGGACAGGTTAGGGTACGACAACGTTTTAGGGTGAGCGTACGTGTTAGGGTACGGGTTAGTGTTAGCGTACGGGTTAGGATAAGGGGACGGGTTAGGGTAAGGCTTCGGGTAAGGGATAGGTTTAGGGTTAGGGTTAGGGTTAGGGTTAGAGGATGGGGATGGTTTAGGGGACAGGTTAGGGTACGACAACGGTATAGGGTGAGCGTACGTTTTAGGGTACGGGTTAGTGTTAGCGTATGGGTTAGGATTAGGGGACGGGTTAGGGTAAGGCTTCGGGTAAGGGATAGGGTTAGGGTTAGGGTTAGGGGACGGGGACGGTTTAGGGGATAGGTTAGGGTACGACAACAGTTTAGTGTGAGCGTACGTGTTAGGGTACGGGTTAGTGTTAGCGTACGGGTTTGGATTAGGGGACGGGTTAGGGTAAGGCTTCGGGTAAGGGTTACGTTTAGGGTTAGGGTTAGGGTTAGGGTTAGAGTTCGGGGATGGTTTAGGGGCAGGTTAGCGTACGACAACGTTTTAGGGTGAGCGTACGTGTTAGGGTACGGGTTAGTGTTAGCGTACGGGTTAGGATTAGGGGACGGGTTAGGGTAAGGCTTCGGGTAAGGGTTAGGGTTAGGGTTAGGGTTAGGGGATGAGGACGGTTTAGGGGACAAGTTAGTTTACGCCAACGGTTTAGGGTGAGCGTACGTGTTAGGGTATGGGTTAGTGTTAGCGTACGGGTTAGGATTAGGGGTCGGGTTAGAGTAAGGCTTCGGGTAAGGGTTAGGGTTAAGATTAGGGTTAGGGGACGGGGCCGGTTTAGGGGACAGGTTAGGGTACGACAACGGTTTAGGGTGGGCGTACGTGTTAGGGTACGGTTTAGTGTTAGCGTACGTGTTAGGATTAGGGGACGGGTTAGGGTAAGGCTTCGGGTAAGTGTTAGGGTTAGGGTTAGGGTTAGGGTTATGGCACGGGGACAGTTTAGGGGACAGGTTAGTGTACCACAACGGTTTAGGGTCAGCGTACGTGTTAGGGTACGGGTAAGTGTTAGCGTACGGGTTAGGATTAGGGGACGGATTAGGGTAAGGCTTCGGGTAAGGGTTAGGGTTAGTGTTAGGGTAAGGGTTAGGGTTAGGTGATGGGGACGGTTTAGGGGACAGGTTAGGGTACGACAATGGTTTAGGGTGAGCGTACGTGTTAGGATACGGGTTAGTGTTAGCGTACGGGTTAGGATTAGGGGACGGGTTAGGGTAAGGCTTCGGGTAAGGATTAGGGTTAGGGTTAGGGTTAGGGTTAGGGGATGGGGACGGTTTAGGGGACAAGTTAGTTTACGACAACGGTTTAGGGTGAGCGTACGTGTTAGGGTCCTGGTTAGTGTTAGCGTAAGGGTTAGGATTAGGGGACGGGTTAGGGTAAGGCTTCGGGTAAGGGTTACGGTTAGGGTTAGGGTTAGGGTTAGGTTTATGGGACGGGGACGGTTTAGGGGACAGGTTAGTGTACGACAACGTTTTAGGGTGAGCATACGTGTTAGGGTACGGGTTAGTGTTAGCTTACGGGTTAGGATTAGGGGACGGGTTAGGGTAAGGCTTCGGGTAAGGGTTAGGTTTAGGGTTAGGGTTAGGGTTAGGGTTATGGGACGGGGACGGTTTAGCGGACAGTTTAGGGTACGACAACGTTTTAGGGTGAGCGTACGTGTTAGGGTATGGTTTAGTGTTAGCGTACGGGTTAGGATAAGGGGACGGGTTAGGGTAAGGCTTCGGGTAAGGTTTAGGGTTAGGGGTTGGTTTAGGGTTAGGGTTAGGGGATGGGGACGGTTTAGGGGACAGGTTAGGGTACGACAACGGTTTAGGGTGAGCGTACGTGTTAGGGTACGGGTTAGTGTTAGCGTACGGGTTAGGATTAGGGGACGGGTTAGGGTAAGGCTTCGGGTAAGTGTTAGGGTTAGGGTTAGGGTTAGGGTTATGGCACGGGGACAGTTTAGGGGACAGGTTAGTGTACGACAACGGTTTAGGGTCAGCGTACGTGTTAGGGTACGGGTAAGTGTTAGCGTACGGGTTAGGATTAGGTGACGGATTAGGGTAAGGCTTCGGGTAAGGGTTAGGGTTAGTGTTAGGGTAAGGGTTAGGGTTAGGTGATGGGGACGGTTTAGGGGACAGGTTAGGGTACGACAAAGGTTTAGGGTGAGCGTACGTGGTAGGGTACGGGTTAGTGTTAGCGTACGGGTTAGGATTAGGGGACGGGTTAGGTTAAGGCTTCGGGTAAGGATTAGGGTTAGGGTTAGGGTTAGGGTTAGGGTTAGGGGATGGGGACGGTTTAGGGGACAAGTTAGTTTACGACAACGGTTTAGGGTGAGCGTACGTGTTAGGGTACGGGTTAGTGTTAGCGTAAGGGTTAGGATTAGGGGACGGGTTAGGGTAAGGCTTCGGGTAAGGGTTACGGATAGGGTTAGGGTTAGGGTTAGGTTTATGGGATGGGGACGGTTTAGGGGACAGGTTAGGGTACGACAACGTTTTAGGGTGAGCGTACGTGTTAGGGTACGGGTTAGTGTTAGCGTACGGGTTAGGATAAGGGGACGGGTTAGGGTAAGGCTTCGGGTAAGGGATAGGTTTAGGGTTAGGGTTAGGCTTAGTGTTAGAGGATGGGGATGGTTTAGGGGACAGGTTAGGGTACGACAACGGTATAGGGTGAGCGTACGTTTTAGGGTACGGGTTAGTGTTAGCGTATGGGTTAGGATTAGGGGTCGGGTTAGGGTAAGGCTTCGGGTAAGGGATAGGGTTAGGGTTAGGGTTAGGGGACGGGGACGGTTTAGGGGATAGGTTAGGGTACGACAACAGTTTAGTGTGAGCGTACGTGTTAGGGTATGGGTTAGTGTTAGCGTACGGGTTTGGATTAGGGGACGGGTTAGGGTAAGGCTTCGGGTAAGGATTAGGTTTAGGGTTAGGGTTAGGGTTAGGGTTAGAGTTCGGGGATGGTTTAGGGGCAGGTTAGCGTACGACAACGTTTTAGGGTGAGCGTACGTGTTAGGGTATGGGTTAGTGTTAGCGTACGGGTTAGGATTAGGGGACGGGTTAGGGTAAGGCTTCGGGTAAGGGTTAGGGTTAGGGTTAGGGTTAGGGTTAGGGTTAGGGGATGAGGACGGTTTAGGGGACAAGTTAGTTTACGCCAACGGTTTAGGGTGAGCGTACGTGTTAGGGTACGGGTTAGTGTTAGCGTACGGGTTAGGATTAGGGGTCGGGTTAGGGTAAGGCTTCGGGTAAGGGTTAGGGTTAAGATTAGGGTTAGGGGACGGGGCCGGTTTAGGGGACGGGTTAGGGTACGACAACGGTTTAGGGTGGGCGTACGTGTTAGGGTACGGGTTAGTGTTAGCGTACGTGTTAGGATTAGGGGACGGGTTAGGGTAAGGCTTCGGGTAAGGGATAGGGTTAGGGTTAGGGTTAGGGGACGGGGACGGTTTAGGGGACAGGTTAGGGTACGACAACGGTTTAGGGTCAGCGTACGTGTTAGGGTACAGGTTAGTGTTAGCGTACGGGTTAGGATTAGGGGACGGGTTAGGGTAAGGCTTCGGGTAAGGGTTAGGGTTAGGCTTAGGGTTAGGGTTAGGGTTAGGGGATGGGGACGGTTTAGGGGACAGGTTAGGGTACGACAAAGGTTTAGGGTGAGCGTACGTGTTAGGGTACGTGTTAGTGTTAGCGTACGGGTTAGGATTAGGGGACGGGTTAGGGTAAGGCTTCGGGTAAGGGTTAGGGTTAGGGTTAGGCTTAGGTTTAGGGTTAGGGCACGGGGACGGTTTAGGGGATAGGTTAGGGTACGACAACAGTTTAGTGTGAGCGTACGTGTTAGGGTACGGGTTAGTGTTAGGGTACTGGTTAGGATTAGGGGACGGGTTAGGTTAAGGCTTCGGGTAAGGGTTAGGTTTAGGGTTAGGGTTAGGGTTAGGGTTAGGGGACGGGGATGGTTTAGGGGACAGGTTAGGGTACGACAACGGTTTAGGGTCAGAGTATGTGTTAGGGTATGGGTTAGTGTTAGCGTACGGGTTAGGATTAGGGGACGGGTTAGGGTAAGGCTTCGGGTAAGTGTTAGGGTTAGGGTTAGGGTTAGGGTTATGGCACGGGGACAGTTTAGGGGACAGCTTAGTGTACGACAACGGTTTAGGGTCAGCGTACGTGTTAGGGTAGGGGTAAGTGTTAACGTACGGGTTAGGATTAGGGGACGGATTAGGGTAAGGCTTCGGGTAAGGGTTAGGGTTAGTGTTAGGGTAAGGGTTAGGGTTAGGTGATGGGGACGTTTTAGGGGACAGGTTAGGGTACGACAACGGTTTAGGGTGAGCGTACGTGTTAGGATACGGGTTAGTGTTAGCGTACGGGTTAGGATTAGGGGACGGGTTAGGGTAAGGCTTCGGGTAAGGATTAGGGTTAGGGTTAGGGTTAGGGTTAGGGTTAGGGGATGGGGACGGTTTAGGGGACAGGTTAGGGTACGACAACGGTTTAGGGTGAGCGTACGTGTTAGGGTACGGGTTAGTGTTAGCTTACGGGTTAGGATTAGGGGACGGGTTAGGGTAAGGCTTCGGGTAAGGGTTAGGGTTAGGGTTAGGGTTAGGGTTAGGGTTAGGGGATGGGGACGGTGTAGAGGACAAGTTAGTTTACGGCAACGGTATAGGGTGAGCGTACGTGTTAGGGTACGGGTTAGTGTTAGCGTACGGGTTAGGATTAGGGGACGGGTTAGGGTAAGGCTTCGGGTAAGGGTTAGGTTTAGGGTTAGGGTTAGGGTTAGGGTTATGGGACGGGGACGGTTTAGGGGACAGTTTAGGGTACGACACAGTTATAGGGTGAGCGTACGTGTTAGGGTACGGCTTAGTGTTAGCGTACGGGTTAGGATTAGGGGAAGGGTTAGGGTAAGGCTTCGGGTAAGGGTTAGAGTTAGGGTTAGGGTTAGGGTTAGGGTTAGGGGATGGGGACGGTTTAGGGGACAGTTTACGGTACGACAACGGTTTAGGGTGAGCGTACGTGTTAGGGTACGGTTTAGTGTTAGCGAACGGGTTAGGATTAGGGGACGGGTTAGGGTAAGGCTTCAGGTAAGGGTTCGGGTTAGGGTTAGGGTTAGGGTTAGGATTAGGGGATGGGGACGGTTTAGGGGACAAGTTAGTTTCCGACAACGGTTTAGGGTCAGCGTACGTGTTAGGGTACGGGTTAGTGTTAGCGTACGGGTTAGGATTAGGGAAACGGGTTAGGGTAAGGCTTCGGTTAAGGGTTAGGGTTAGGGTTAGGGGACGGGGACGGTTTAGGGGACAGGTTAGGGTACGACAACGGTTTAGGGTCAGCGTACGTGTTAGGGTAGGGGATAGTGTTAGCGTACGGGTTAGGATTAGGGGACGGGTTAGGGTAAGGCTTCGGGTAAGGGTTAGGGTTAGGGGTAGGGTTAGGGTTAGGGTTATGGGACGGGGACAATTTAGGGGACAGTTTAGTATACGACAACGGTTTAGGGTGAGCGCACGTGTTAGGGTACGGCTTAGTGTTAGCGTACGGGTTAGGATTAGGGGAAGGGTTAGGGTAAGGCTTCGGGTAAGGGTTAGGGTTAGGGTTAGGGTTAGGGTTAGGGGACGGGGACGGTTTAGGGGACAGTTTAGGGTACGACAACGGTTTAGGGTGAGCGTACGTGTTAGGGTACGGTTTAGTGTTAGCGAACGGGTTAGGATTAGGGGACGGGTTAGGGTAAGGCTTCGGGTAAGGGTTCGGGTTAGGGTTAGGGTTAGGGTTAGGATTAGGGGATGGGGACGGTTTAGGGGACAAGTTAGTTTACGACAACGGTTTAGGGTCAGCGTACGTTTTAGGGTACGGGTTAGTGTTAGCGTACGGGTTAGGATTAGGGAAACGTGTTAGGGTAAGTCTTCGTTTAAGGGTTAGGGTTAGGGTTAGGGTTAGGGGACGGCGACGGTTTAGGGGACAGGTTAGGGTACGACAACGGTTTAGGGTCAGCGTACGTGTTAGGGTAGGGGTTAGTGTTAGCGTACGGTTTAGGATTAGGGGACGGGTTAGGGTAAGGCTTCGGGTAAGGGCTAGGTTTAGGGTTAGGGTTAGGGTTAGGGTTAGAGGACGGGGATGGTTTAGGGGACAGGTTAGGGTACGACAACGGTTTAGGGTGAGCGTACGTGTTAGGGTACGGGTTAGTGTTAGCGTACGGGTTAGGATTAGGGGACGGGTTAGGGTAAGGCTTCGGGTAAGGGATAGGGATAGGGTTAGGGTTAGGGGACGGGGACGGTTTAGGGGACAGGTTAGGGTACGACAACGGTTTAGGGTCAGCGTACGTGTTAGGGTACGGGTTAGTGTTAGCGTACGGGTTAGGATTAGGGGACGGGTTAGGGTAAGGCTTCGGGTAAGGGTTAGGGTTAGGCTTAGGGTTAGGGTTAGGGTTAGGGAATGGGGACGGTTTAGGGGACAGGTTAGGGTACGACAAAGGTTTAGGGTGAGCGTACGTGTTAGGGTACTGGTTAGTGTTAGGGTACTGATTAGGATTAGGGGACGGGTTAGGTTAAGGCTTCGGGTAAGGGTTAGGTTTAGGGTTAGGGTTAGGGTTAGAGGACGGGGATGGTTTAGGGGACAGGTTAGGGTACGACAACGGTTTAGGGTGAGCGTACGTGTTAGGGTACGGGTTAGTGTTAGCGTACAGGTTAGGATTAGGGGACGGGTTAGGGTAAGGCTTCGGGTAAGGGATAGGGTTAGGGTTAGGTTTAGGGGACGGGGATGGTTTAGGGGACAGGTTAGGGTACGACAACGGTTTAGGGTCAGAGTATGTGTTAGGGTACGGGTTAGTGTTAGTGTACGGGTTAGGATTAGGGGACGGGTTAGGGTAAGGCTTCGGGTAAGTGTTAGGGTTAGGTTTAGGGTTAGGGTTATGGCACGGGGACAGTTTAGGGGACAGGTTAGTGTACGACAACGGTTTAGGGTCAGCGTACGTGTTAGGGTACGGGTAAGTGTTAGCGTACGGGTTAGGATTAGGGGACGGATTAGGGTAAGTCTTCGGGTAAGGGTTAGGGTTAGGGTTAGGGTTAGGGTTAGGGTTAGGGGATGGGGACGGTTTAGGGGACAAGTTAGTTTACGACAACGGTTTAGGGTGAGCGTACGTGTTAGGGTACGGGTTAGGGTTAGCGTAAGGATTAGGATTAGGGGACGGGTTAGGGTAAGGCTTCAGGTAAGGGTTAGGGTTAGGATTAGGGTTAGGGGACGGGGACGGTTTAGGGGACACGTTATGGTACGACAACGGTTTAGGGTGAGCGTACGTGTTAGGGTACGGGTTAGTGTTAGCGTACGTGTTAGGATTAGGGGACGGGTTAGGGTAAGGCTTCGGGTAAGGGATAAGGTTAGTGTTAGGGTTAGGGGACGGGGACGGTTTAGTGGACAGGTTAGGGTACGACAACGGTTTAGGGTCAGCGTACGTGTTAGGGTACGGGTTAGTGTTAGCGTACGGGTTAGGATTAGGGGACGGGTTAGGGTAAGGCTTCGGGTAAGGGTTAGGGTTAGGCTTAGGGTTAGGGTTAGGGTTAGGGGATGGGGACGGTTTAGGGGACAGGTTAGGGTACGACAAAGGTTTAGGGTGAGCGTACGTATTAGGGTACGGGTTAGTTTTAGCGTACGGGTTAGGATTAGGGGACGGGTTAGGGTAAGGCTTCGGGTAAGGGTTAGGGTTAGGGTTAGGCTTAGGGTTAGGGTTAGGGCACGGGGACGGTTTAGGGGATAGGTTAGGGTACGACAACAGTTTAGTGTGAGCGTACGTGTTAGGGTACGGTTTAGTGTTAGGGTACTGGTTAGGATTAGGGGACGGGTTAGGTTAAGGCTTCGGGTAAGGGTTAGGTTTAGGGTTAGGGTTAGGGTTAGGGTTAGAGGATGGGGATGGTTTAGGGGATAGGTTAGGGTACGACAACGGTTTAGGGTGAGCGTACGTGTTAGGGTACGGGTTAGTGTTAGCGTACGGGTTAGGATTAGGGGACGGGTTAGGGTAAGGCTTCGGGTAAGGGATAGGGTTAGGGTCAGGGTTAGGGGACGGGGATGGTTTAGGGGACAGGTTAGGGTACCACAACGGTTTTGGGTCAGAGTATGTGTTAGGGTACGGGTTAGTGTTAGCGTACGGGTTAGGATTAGGGGACGGGTTAGGGTAAGGCTTCGGGTAAGTGTTAGGGTTAGGGTTAGGGTTAGGGTTATGGCAAGGGGACAGTTTAGGGGACAGGTTAGTGTACGACAACGGTTTAGGGTCAGCGTACGTGTTAGGGTACGGGTAAGTGTTAGCGTACGGGTTAGGATTAGGGGACGGATTAGGGTAAGGCTTCGGGTAAGGGTTAGGGTTAGTGTTAGGGTAAGGTTTAGGGTTAGGTGATGGGGATGGTTTAGGGGACAGGTTAGGGTACGACAACGGTTTAGGGTGAGCGTACGTGTTAGGATACGGGTTAGTGTTAGCGTACGGATTAGGATTAGGGGACGGGTTAGGGTAAGGCTTCGGGTAAGGATTAGGGTTAGGGTTAGGGTTAGGGTTAGGTTTATGTGACGGGGACGGTTTAGGGGACAGGTTAGGGTACGACAACGTTTTAGGGTGAGCGTACGTGTTAGGGTATGGTTTAGTGTTAGCGTACGGGTTAGGATAAGGGGACGGGTTAGGGTAAGGCTTCGGGTAAGGTTTAGGGTTAGGGGTTGGTTTAGGGTTAGGGTTAGGGGATGGGGACGGTTTAGGGGACAGGTTAGGGTACGACAACGGTTTAGGGTGAGCATACGTGTTAGGGTACGGGTTAGTGTTAGCGTACGGGTTAGGATTAGGGGACGGGTTAGGGTAAGGCTTCGGGTAAGGGTTAGGGTTAGGCTTAGGGTTAGGGTTAGGGTTAGGGGATGGGGACGGTTTAGGGGACAGGTTAGGGTACGACAAAGGTTTAGGGTGAGCGTACGTGTTAGGGTACTGGTTAGTGTTAGGGTACTGGTTAGGATTAGGGGACGGGTTAGGTTAAGGCTTCGGGTAAGGGTTAGGTTTAGGGTTAGGGTTAGGGTTAGGGTTAGAGGACGGGGATGGTTTAGGGGACAGGTTAGGGTACGACAACGGTTTAGGGTGAGCGTACGTGTTAGGGTACGGGTTAGTGTTAGCGTACGGGTTAGGATTAGGGGACGGGTTAGGGTAAGGCTTCGGGTAAGGGATAGGGTTAGGGTTAGGGTTAGGGGACGGGGATGGTTTAGGGGACAGGTTAGGGTACGACAACGGTTTAGGGTCAGAGTATGTGTTAGGGTACGGGTTAGTGTTAGCCTACGGGTTAGGATTAGGGGACGGGTTAGGGTAAGGCTTCGGGTAAGTGTTAGGGTTAGGTTTAGGGTTAGGGTTATGGCACGGGGACAGTTTAGGGGACAGGTTAGTGTACGACAACGGTTTAGGGTCAGCGTACGTGTTAGGGTACGGGTAAGTGTTAGCGTACGGGTTAGGATTAGGGGACGGATTAGGGTAAGTCTTCGGGTAAGGGCTAGGGTTAGGGTTAGGGTTAGGGTTAGGGTTAGGGGATGGGGACGGTTTAGGGGACAAGTTAGTTTACGACAACGGTTTAGGGTGAGCGTACGTGTTAGGGTACGGGTTAGGGTTAGCGTAAGGATTAGGATTAGGGGACGGGTTAGGGTAAGGCTTCGGGTAAGGGTTACGGTTAGGGTTAGGGTTAGGGTTAGGTTTATGGGACGGGGACGGTTTAGGGGACAGGTTAGGGTACGACAACGTTTTAGGGTGAGCGTACGTGTTAGGGTACGGGTTAGTGTTAGCGTACGGGTTAGGATTAGGGGACGGGTTAGGGTAAGGCTTCGGGTAAGGGTTAGGGTTAGGCTTAGGGTTAGGGTTAGGGTTAGGGTTAGGGAATGGGGACGGTTTAGGGGACAGGTTAGTGTACGACAAAGGTTTAGGGTGAGCGTACGTATTAGGGTACGGGTTAGTTTTAGCGTACGGGTTAGGATTAGGGGACGGGTTAGGGTAAGGCTTCGGGTAAGGGTTAGGGTTAGGGTTAGGCTTAGGGTTAGGGTTAGGGCACGGGGACGGTTTAGGGGATAGGTTAGGGTACGACAACAGTTTAGTGTGAGCGTACGTGTTAGGGTACGGTTTAGTGTTAGGGTACTGGTTAGGATTAGGGGACGGGTTAGGTTAAGGCTTCGGGTAAGGGTTAGGTTTAGGGTTAGGGTTAGGGTTAGGGTTAGAGGACGGGGATGGTTTAGGGGATAGGTTAGGGTACGACAACGGTTTAGGGTGAGCGTACGTGTTAGGGTACGGGTTAGTGTTAGCGTACGGGTTAGGATTAGGGGACGGGTTAGGGTAAGGCTTCGGGTAAGGGATAGGGTTAGGGTCAGGGTTAGGGGACGGGGATGGTTTAGGGGACAGGTTAGGGTACCACAACGGTTTAGGGTCAGAGTATGTGTTAGGGTACGGGTTAGTGTTAGCGTACGGGTTAGGATTAGGGGACGGGTTAAGGTAAGGCTTCGGGTAAGTGTTAGGGTTAGGGTTAGGGTTAGGGTTATGGCACGGGGACAGTTTAGGGGACAGGTTAGTGTACGACAACGGTTTAGGGTCAGCGTATGTGTTAGGGTACGGGTAAGTGTTAGCGTACGGGTTAGGATTAGGGGACGGATTAGGGTAAGGCTTCGGGTAAGGGTTAGGGTTAGTGTTAGGGTAAGGTTTAGGGTTAGGTGATGGGGACAGTTTAGGGGACAGGTTAGGGTACGACAACGGTTTAGGGTGAGCGTACGTGTTAGGATACGGGTTAGTGTTAGCGTACGGGTTAGGATTAGGGGACGGGTTAGGGTAAGGCTTCGGGTAAGGATTAGGGTTAGGGTTAGGGTTAGGGTTAGGGGATGGGGACGGTTTAGGGGACAAGTTAGTTTACGACAACGGTTTAGGGTGAGCGTACGTGTTAGGGTACGGGTTAGTGTTAGCGTAAGGGTTAGGATTAGGGGACGGGTTAGGGTAAGGCTTCGGGTAAGGGTTACGGTTAGGGTTAGGGTTAGGGTTAGGTTTATGTGACGGGGACGGTTTAGGGGACAGGTTAGGGTACGACAACGTTTTAGGGTGAGCGTACGTGTTAGGGTATGGTTTAGTGTTAGCGTACGGGTTAGGATAAGGGGACGGGTTAGGGTAAGGCTTCGGGTAAGGTTTAGGGTTAGGGGTTGGTTTAGGGTTAGGGTTAGGGGATGGGGACGGTTTAGGGGACAGGTTAGGGTACGACAACGGTTTAGGGTGAGCATACGTGTTAGGGTACGGGTTAGTGTTAGCGTATGGGTTAGGATTAGGGGACGGGTTAGGGTAAGGCTTCGGGTAAGGGTTAGGGTTAGGCTTAGGGTTAGGGTTAGGGTTAGGGGATGGGGACGGTTTAGGGGACAGGTTAGGGTACGACAAAGGTTTAGGGTGAGCGTACGTGTTAGGGTACTGGTTAGTGTTAGGGTACTGGTTAGGATTAGGGGACGGGTTAGGTTAAGGCTTCGGGTAAGGGTTAGGTTTAGGGTTAGGGTTAGGGTTAGGGTTAGAGGACGGGGATGGTTTAGGGGACAGGTTAGGGTACGACAACGGTTTAGGGTGAGCGTACGTGTTAGGGTACGGGTTAGTGTTAGTGTACGGGTTAGGATTAGGGGACGGGTTAGGGTAAGGCTTCGGGTAAGGGATAGGGTTAGGGTTAGGGTTAGGGGACGGGGATGGTTTAGGGGACAGGTTAGGGTACGACAACGGTTTAGGGTCAGAGTATGTGTTAGGGTACGGGTTAGTGTTAGCGTACGGGTTAGGATTAGGGGACGGGTTAGGGTAAGGCTTCGGGTAAGTGTTAGGGTTAGGTTTAGGGTTAGGGTTATGGCACGGGGACAGTTTAGGGGACAGGTTAGTGTACGACAACGGTTTAGGGTCAGCGTACGTGTTAGGGTACGGGTAAGTGTTAGCGTACGGGTTAGGATTAGGGGACGGATTAGGGTAAGTCTTCGGGTAAGGGCTAGGGTTAGGGTTAGGGTTAGGGTTAGGGTTAGGGGATGGGGACGGTTTAGGGGACAAGTTAGTTTACGACAACGGTTTAGGGTGAGCGTACGTGTTAGGGTACGGGTTAGGGTTAGCGTAAGGATTAGGATTAGGGGACGGGTTAGGGTAAGGCTTCGGGTAAGGGTTACGGTTAGGGTTAGGTTTAGGGTTAGGTTTATGGGACGGGGACGGTTTAGGGGACAGGTTAGGGTACGACAACGTTTTAGGGTGAGCGTACGTGTTAGGGTACGGGTTAGTGTTAGCGTACGGGTTAGGATAAGGGGACAGGTTAGGGTAAGGCTTCGGGTAAGGGATAGGTTTAGGGTTAGGGTTAGGGTTAGGGTTAGAGGATGGGGATGGTTTAGGGGACAGGTTAGGTTACGACAACGGTATAGGGTGAGCGTACGTGTTAGGGTACGGGTTAGTGTTAGCGTACGGGTTAGGATTAGGGGACGGGTTAGGGTAAGGCTTCGGGTAAGGGTTAGGTTTAGGGTTAGGGTTTGGGTTAGGGTTAGAGTTCGGGGATGGTTTAGGGGCAGCTTAGCGTACGACAAAGTTTTAGTTTGAGCGTACGTGTTAGGGTACGGGTTAGTGTTAGCGTACGGGTTAGGATTAGGGGACGGGTTAGGGTAAGGCTTCGGGTAAGGGTTAGGGTTAGGGTTAGGGTTAGGGGATGAGGACGGTTTAGGGGACAAGTTAGTTTACGCCAACGGTTTAGGGTGAGCGTACGTGTTAGGGTACGGTTTAGTGTTAGCGTACGGGTTAGGATTAGGGGTCGGGTTAGGGTAAGGCTTCGGGTAAGGGTTAGGGTTAGGATTAGGGTTAGGGGACGGGGACGGTTTAGGGGACACGTTATGGTACGACAACGGTTTAGGGTGAGCGTACGTGTTAGGGTACGGGTTAGTGTTAGCGTACGTGTTAGGATTAGGGGACGGGTTAGGGTAAGGCTTCGGGTAAGGGATAAGGTTAGTGTTAGGGTTAGGGGACGGGGACGGTTTAGTGGACAGGTTAGGGTACGACAACGGTTTAGGGTCAGCGTACGTGTTAGGGTACAGGTTAGTGTTAGCGTACGGGTTAGGATTAGGGGACGGGTTAGGGTAAGGCTTCGGGTAAGGGTTAGGGTTAGGCTTAGGGTTAGGGTTAGGGTTAGGGGATGGGGACGGTTTAGGGGACAGGTTAGGGTACGACAAAGGTTTAGGGTGAGCGTACGTATTAGGGTACGGGTTAGTTTTAGCGTACGGGTTAGGATTAGGGGACGGGTTAGGGTAAGGCTTCGGGTAAGGGTTAGGGTTAGGGTTAGGCTTAGGGTTAGGGTTAGGGCACGGGGACGGTTTAGGGGATAGGTTAGGGTACGACAACAGTTTAGTGTGAGCGTACGTGTTAGGGTACGGTTTAGTGTTAGGGTACTGGTTAGGATTAGGGGACGGGTTAGGTTAAGGCTTCGGGTAAGGGTTAGGTTTAGGGTTAGGGTTAGGGTTAGGGTTAGAGGACGGGGATGGTTTAGGGGATAGGTTAGGGTACGACAACGGTTTAGGGTGAGCGTACGTGTTAGGGTACGGGTTAGTGTTAGCGTACGGGTTAGGATTAGGGGACGGGTTAGGGTAAGGCTTCGGGTAAGGGATAGGGTTAGGGTCAGGGTTAGGGGACGGGGATGGTTTAGGGGACAGGTTAGGGTACCACAACGGTTTAGGGTCAGAGTATGTGTTAAGGTACGGGTTAGTGTTAGCGTACGGGTTAGGATTAGGGGACGGGTTAGGGTAAGGCTTCGGGTAAGTGTTAGGGTTAGGGTTAGGGTTAGGGTTATGGCACGGGGACAGTTTAGGGGACAGGTTAGTGTACGACAACGGTTTAGGGTCAGCGTACGTGTTAGGGTACGGGTAAGTGTTAGCGTACGGGTTAGGATTAGGGGACGGATTAGGGTAAGGCTTCGGGTAAGGGTTAGGGTTAGTGTTAGGGTAAGGTTTAGGGTTAGGTGATGGGGACGGTTTAGGGGACAGGTTAGGGTACGACAACGGTTTAGGGTGAGCGTACGTGTTAGGATACGGGTTAGTGTTAGCGTACGGGTTAGGATTAGGGGACGGGTTAGGGTAAGGCTTCGGGTAAGGATTAGGGTTAGGGTTAGGGTTAGGGTTAGGGGATGGGGACGGTTTAGGGGACAAGTTAGTTTACGACAACGGTTTAGGGTGAGCGTACGTGTTAGGGTACGGGTTAGTGTTAGCGTAAGGGTTAGGATTAGGGGACGGGTTAGGGTAAGGCTTCGGGTAAGGGTTACGGTTAGGGTTAGGGTTAGGGTTAGGTTTATGTGACGGGGACGGTTTAGGGGACAGGTTAGGGTACGACAACGTTTTAGGGTGAGCGTACGTGTTAGGGTATGGTTTAGTGTTAGCGTACGGGTTAGGATAAGGGGACGGGTTAGGGTAAGGCTTCGGGTAAGGTTTAGGGTTAGGGGTTGGTTTAGGGTTAGGGGTAGGGGATGGGGACGGTTTAGGGGACAGGTTAGGGTACGACAACGGTTTAGGGTGAGCATACGTGTTAGGGTACGGGTTAGTGTTAGCGTATGGGTTAGGATTAGGGGACGGGTTAGGGTAAGGCTTCGGGTAAGGGTTAGGGTTAGGCTTAGGGTTAGGGTTAGGGTTAGGGGATGGGGACGGTTTAGGGGACAGGTTAGGGTACGACAAAGGTTTAGGGTGAGCGTACCTGTTAGGGTACTGGTTAGTGTTAGGGTACTGGTTAGGATTAGGGGACGGGTTAGGTTAAGGCTTCGGGTAAGGGTTAGGTTTAGGGTTAGGGTTAGGGTTAGGGTTAGAGGACGGGGATGGTTTAGGGGACAGGTTAGGGTACGACAACGGTTTAGGGTGAGCGTACATGTTAGGGTACGGGTTAGTGTTAGCGTACGGGTTAGGATTAGGGGACGGGTTAGGGTAAGGCTTCGGGTAAGGGATAGGGTTAGGGTTAGGGTTAGGGGACGGGGATGGTTTAGGGGACAGGTTAGGGTACGACAACGGTTTAGGGTCAGAGTATGTGTTAGGGTACGGGTTAGTGTTAGCGTACGGGTTAGGATTAGGGGACGGGTTAGGGTAAGGCTTCGGGTAAGTGTTAGGGTTAGGTTTAGGGTTAGGGTTATGGCACGGGGACAGTTTAGGGGACAGGTTAGTGTACGACAACGGTTTAGGGTCAGCGTACGTGTTAGGGTACGGGTAAGTGTTAGCGTACGGGTTAGGATTAGGGGACGGATTAGGGTAAGTCTTCGGGTAAGGGCTAGGGTTAGGGTTAGGGTTAGGGTTAGGGTTAGGGGATGGGGACGGTTTAGGGGACAAGTTAGTTTACGACAACGGTTTAGGGTGAGCGTACGTGTTAGGGTACGGGTTAGGGTTAGCGTAAGGATTAGGATTAGGGGACGGGTTAGGGTAAGGCTTCGGGTAAGGGTTACGGTTAGGGTTAGGTTTAGGGTTAGGTTTATGGGACGGGGACGGTTTAGGGGACAGGTTAGGGTACGACAACGTTTTAGGGTGAGCGTACGTGTTAGGGTACGGGTTAGTGTTAGCGTACGGGTTAGGATAAGGGGACAGGTTAGGGTAAGGCTTCGGGTAAGGGATAGGTTTAGGGTTAGGCTTAGGGTTAGGGTTAGAGGATGGGGATGGTTTAGGGGACAGGTTAGGTTACGACAACGGTATAGGGTGAGCGTACGTGTTAGGGTACGGGTTAGTGTTAGCGTACGGGTTAGGATTAGGGGACGGGTTAGGGTAAGGCTTCGGGTAAGGGTTAGGTTTAGGGTTAGGGTTTGGGTTAGGGTTAGAGTTCGGGGATGGTTTAGGGGCAGCTTAGCGTACGACAAAGTTTTAGTTTGAGCGTACGTGTTAGGGTACGGGTTAGTGTTAGCGTACGGGTTAGGATTAGGGGACGGGTTAGGGTAAGGCTTCGGGTAAGGGTTAGGGTTAGGGTTAGGGTTAGGGGATGAGGACGGTTTAGGGGACAAGTTAGTTTACGCCAACGGTTTAGGGTGAGCGTACGTGTTAGGGTACGGTTTAGTGTTAGCGTACGGGTTAGGATTAGGGGTCGGGTTAGGGTAAGGCTTCGGGTAAGGGTTAGGGTTAGGATTAGGGTTAGGGGACGGGGACGGTTTAGGGGACACGTTATGGTACGACAACGGTTTAGGGTGAGCGTACGTGTTAGGGTACGGGTTAGTGTTAGCGTACGTGTTAGGATTAGGGGACGGGTTAGGGTAAGGCTTCGGGTAAGGGATAAGTTTAGTGTTAGGGTTAGGGGACGGGGACGGTTTAGTGGACAGGTTAGGGTACGACAACGGTTTAGGGTCAGCGTACGTGTTAGGGTACAGGTTAGTGTTAGCGTACGGGTTAGGATTAGGGGACGGGTTAGGGTAAGGCTTCGGGTAAGGGTTAGGGTTAGGCTTAGGGTTAGGGTTAGGGTTAGGGGATGGGGACGGTTTAGGGGACAGGTTAGGGTACGACAAAGGTTTAGGGTGAGCGTACGTATTAGGGTACGGGTTAGTTTTAGCGTACGGGTTAGGATTAGGGGACGGGTTAGGGTAAGGCTTCGGGTAAGGGTTAGGGTTAGGGTTAGGCTTAGGGTTAGGGTTAGGGCACGGGGACGGTTTAGGGGATAGGTTAGGGTACGACAACAGTTTAGTGTGAGCGTACGTGTTAGGGTACGGTTTAGTGTTAGGGTACTGGTTAGGATTAGGGGACGGGTTAGGTTAAGGCTTCGGGTAAGGGTTAGGTTTAGGGTTAGGGTTAGGGTTAGGGTTAGAGGACGGGGATGGTTTAGGGGATAGGTTAGGGTACGACAACGGTTTAGGGTGAGCGTACGTGTTAGGGTACGGGTTAGTGTTAGCGTACGGGTTAGGATTAGGGGACGGGTTAGGGTAAAGCTTCGGGTAAGGGATAGGGTTAGGGTCAGGGTTAGGGGATGGGGATGGTTTAGGGGACAGGTTAGGGTACCACAACGGTTTAGGGTCAGAGTATGTGTTCAGGTACGGGTTAGTGTTAGCGTACGGGTTAGGATTAGGGGACGGGTTAGGGTAAGGCTTCGGGTAAGTGTTAGGGTTAGGGTTAGGGTTAGGGTTATGGCACGGGGACAGTTTAGGGGACAGGTTAGTGTACGACAACGGTTTAGGGTCAGCGTACGTGTTAGGGTACGGGTAAGTGTTAGCGTACGGGTTAGGATTAGGGGACGGATTAGGGTAAGGCTTCGGGTAAGGGTTAGGGTTAGTGTTAGGGTAAGGTTTAGGGTTAGGTGATGGGGACGGTTTAGGGGACAGGTTAGGGTACGACAACGGTTTAGGGTGAGCGTACGTGTTAGGATACGGGTTAGTGTTAGCGTACGGGTTAGGATTAGGGGACGGGTTAGGGTAAGGCTTCGGGTAAGGATTAGGGTTAGGGTTAGGGTTAGGGTTAGGGGATGGGGACGGTTTAGGGGACAAGTTAGTTTACGACAACGGTTTAGGGTGAGCGTACGTGTTAGGGTACGGGTTAGTGTTAGCGTAAGGGTTAGGATTAGGGGACGGGTTAGGGTAAGGCTTCGGGTAAGGGTTACGGTTAGGGTTAGGGTTAGGGTTAGGTTTATGTGACGGGGACGGTTTAGGGGACAGGTTAGGGTACGACAACGTTTTAGGGTGAGCGTACGTGTTAGGGTATGGTTTAGTGTTAGCATACGGGTTAGGATAAGGGGACGGGTTAGGGTAAGGCTTCGGGTAAGGTTTAGGGTTAGGGGTTGGTTTAGGGTTAGGGGTAGGGGATGGGGACGGTTTAGGGGACAGGTTAGGGTACGACAACGGTTTAGGGTGAGCATACGTGTTAGGGTACGGGTTAGTGTTAGCGTACGGGTTAGGATTAGGGGACGGGTTAGGGTAAGGCTTCGGGTAAGTGTTAGTGTTAGGGTTAGGGTTAGGGTTATGGCACGGGGACAGTTTAGGGGACAGGTTAGTGTACGACAACGGTTTAGGGTCCGCGTACGTGTTAGGGTATGGGTAAGTGTTAGCGTACGGGTTAGGATTAGGTGACGGATTAGGGTAAGGCTTCGGGTAAGGGTTAGGGTTAGTGTTAGGGTAAGGGTTAGGGTTAGGGTTAGGTGATGGGGACGGTTTAGTGGACAGGTTAGGGTACGACAAAGATTTAGGGTGAGCGTACGTTTTAGGGTACGGGTTAGTGTTAGCGTACGGGTTAGGATTAGGGGACGGGTTAGGGTAAGGCTTCGGGTAAGGATTAGGGTTAGGGTTAGGGTTAGGGTTAGGGTTAGGGGATGGGGACGGTTTAGGGGACAAGTTAGTTTACGACAACGGTTTAGGGTGAGCGTACGTGTTAGGGTACGGGTTAGTGTTAGCGTAAGGGTTAGGATTAGGGGACGGGTTAGGGTAAGGCTTCGGGTAAGGGTTACGGTTAGGGTTAGGGTTAGGGTTAGGTTTATGGGACGGGGACGGTTTAGGGGACAGGTTAGTGTACGACAACGTTTTAGGGTGAGCATACGTGTTAGGGTACGGGTTAGTGTTAGCTTACGGGTTAGGATTAGGGGACGGGTTAGGGTAAGGCTTCGGGTAAGGGTTAGGTTTAGGGTTAGGGTTAGGGTTAGGGTTATGGGACGGGGACGGTTTAGCGGACAGTTTAGGGTACGACAACGGTTTAGGGTGAGCGTACGTGTTAGGGTACGGTTTAGTGTTAGCGAACGGGTTAGGATTAGGGGACGGGTTAGGGTAAGGCTTCGGGTAAGGGTTCGGGTTAGGGTTAGGGTTAGGGTTAGGATTAGGGGATGGGGACGGTTTAGGGGACAAGTTAGTTTACGACAACGGTTTTGGGTCAGCGTACGTTTTAGGGTACGGGTTAGTGTTAGCGTACAGGTTAGGATTAGGGAAACGGGTTAGGGTAAGGCTTCGGTTAAGGGTTAGGGTTAGGGTTAGGGTTAGGGGACGGGGACGGTTTAGGGGACAGGTTAGGGTACGACAACGGTTTAGGGTCAGCGTACGTGTTAGGGTAGGGGTTAGTGTTAGCGTACGGGTTAGGATTAGGGGACGGGTTAGGGTAAGGCTTCGGGTAAGGGTTAGGGTTAGGGGTAGGTTTAGGGTTAGGGTTAGGGGACGGGGACGGTTTAGGGGACAGGTTAGGGTACGACAACGGTTTAGGGTGAGCGTACGTGTTAGGGTATGGGTTAGTGTTAGCTTACGGGTTAGGATTAGGGAACGGGTTAGCGTAAGGCATCGGGTAAGTGGTAGGGTTAGGGTTAGGGTTAGGGTTAGGGTTATGGGACGGGGACAGTTTAGGGGACAGGTTAGTATACGACAACGGTTTAGGGTGAGCGTACGTGTTAGGGTACTGGTTAGTGTTAGGGTACTGGTTAGGATTAGGGGACGGGTTAGGTTAAGGCTTCGGGTAAGGGTTAGGTTTAGGGTTAGGGTTAGGGTTAGGGTTAGAGGACGGGGATGGTTTAGGGGACAGGTTAGGGTACGACAACGGTTTAGGGTGAGCGTACGTGTTAGGGTACGGGTTAGTGTTAGCGTACGGGTTAGGATTAGGGGACGGGTTAGGGTAAGGCTTCGGGTAAGGGATAGGGTTAGGGTTAGGGTTAGTGGACGGGGATGGTTTAGGGGACAGGTTAGGGTACGACAACGGTTTAGGGTCAGAGTATGTGTTAGGGTACGGGTTAGTGTTAGCGTACGGGTTAGGATTAGGGGACGGGTTAGGGTAAGGCTTCGGGTAAGTGTTAGGGTTAGGTTTAGGGTTAGGGTTATGGCACGGGGACAGTTTAGGGGACAGGTTAGTGTACGACAACGGTTTAGGGTCAGCGTACGTGTTAGGGTACGGGTAAGTGTTAGCGTACGGGTTAGGATTAGGGGACGGATTAGGGTAAGTCTTCGGGTAAGGGCTAGGGTTAGGGTTAGGGTTAGGGTTAGGGTTAGGGGATGGGGACGGTTTAGGGGACAAGTTAGTTTACGACAACGGTTTAGGGTGAGCGTACGTGTTAGGGTACGGGTTAGGGTTAGCGTAAGGATTAGGATTAGGGGACGGGTTAGGGTAAGGCTTCGGGTAAGGGTTACGGTTAGGGTTAGGGTTAGGGTTAGGTTTATGGGACGGGGACGGTTTAGGGGACAGGTTAGGGTACGACAACGTTTTAGGGTGAGCGTACGTGTTAGGGTACGGGTTAGTGTTAGCGTACGGGTTAGGATTAGGGGACGGGTTAGGGTAAGGCTTCGGGTAAGGGTTAGGGTTAGGCTTAGGGTTAGGGTTAGGGTTAGGGAATGGGGACGGTTTAGGGGACAGGTTAGGGTACGACAAAGGTTTAGGGTGAGCGTACGTATTAGGGTACGGGTTAGTTTAAGCGTACGGGTTAGGATTAGGGGATGGGTTAGGGTAAGGCTTCGGGTAAGGGTTAGGGTTAGGGTTAGGCTTAGGGTTAGGGTTAGGGCACGGGGACGGTTTAGGGGATAGGTTAGGGTACGACAACAGTTTAGTGTGAGCGTACGTGTTAGGGTACGGTTTAGTGTTAGGGTACTGGTTAGGATTAGGGGACGGGTTAGGTTAAGGCTTCGGGTAAGGGTTAGGTTTAGGGTTAGGGTTAGGGTTAGGGTTAGAGGACGGGGATGGTTTAGGGGATAGGTTAGGGTACGACAACGGTTTAGGGTGAGCGTACGTGTTAGGGTACGGGTTAGTGTTAGCGTACGGGTTAGGATTAGGGGACGGGTTAGGGTAAGGCTTCGGGTAAGGGATAGGGTTAGGGTCAGGGTTAGGGGACGGGGATGGTTTAGGGGACAGGTTAGGGTACCACAACGGTTTAGGGTCAGAGTATGTGTTAGGGTACGGGTTAGTGTTAGCGTACGGGTTAGGATTAGGGGTCGGGTTAGGGTAAGGCTTCGGGTAAGTGTTAGGGTTAGGGTTAGGGTTAGGGTTATGGCACGGGGACAGTTTAGGGGACAGGTTAGTGTACGACAACGGTTTAGGGTCAGCGTACGTGTTAGGGTACGGGTAAGTGTTAGCGTACGGGTTAGGATTAGGGGACGGATTAGGGTAAGGCTTCGGGTAAGGGTTAGGGTTAGTGTTAGGGTAAGGTTTAGGGTTAGGTGATGGGGACTGTTTAGGGGACAGGTTAGGGTACGACAACGGTTTAGGGTGAGCGTACGTGTTAGGATACGGGTTAGTGTTAGCGTACGGGTTAGGATTAGGGGACGGGTTAGGGTAAGGCTTCGGGTAAGGATTAGGGTTAGGGTTAGGGTTAGGGTTAGGGGATGGGGACGGTTTAGGGGACAAGTTAGTTTACGACAACGGTTTAGGGTGAGCGTACGTGTTAGGGTACGGGTTAGTGTTAGCGTAAGGGTTAGGATTAGGGGACGGGTTAGGGTAAGGCTTCGGGTAAGGGTTACGGTTAGGGTTAGGGTTAGGGTTAGGTTTATGTGACGGGGACGGTTTAGGGGACAGGTTAGGGTACGACAACGTTTTAGGGTGAGCGTACGTGTTAGGGTATGGTTTAGTGTTAGCGTACGGGTTAGGATAAGGGGACGGGTTAGGGTAAGGCTTCGGGTAAGGTTTAGGGTTAGGGGTTGGTTTAGGGTTAGGGTTAGGGGATGGGGACGGTTTAGGGGACAGCTTAGGGTACGACAACGGTTTAGGGTGAGCATACGTGTTAGGGTACGGGTTAGTGTTAGCGTACGGGTTAGGATTAGGGGACGGGTTAGGGTAAGGCTTCGGGTAAGGGTTAGGGTTAGGCTTAGGGTTAGGGTTAGGGTTAGGTGATGGGGACGGTTTAGCGGACAGGTTAGGGTACGACAAAGGTTTAGGGTGAGCGTACGTGTTAGGGTACTGGTTAGTGTTAGGGTACTGGTTAGGATTAGGGGACGGGTTAGGTTAAGGCTTCGGGTAAGGGTTAGGTTTAGGGTTAGGGTTAGGGTTAGGGTTAGAGGACGGGGATGGTTTAGGGGACAGGTTAGGGTACGACAACGGTTTAGGGTGAGCGTACGTGTTAGGGTACGGGTTAGTGTTAGCGTACGGGTTAGGATTAGGGGACGGGTTAGGGTAAGGCTTCGGGTAAGGGATAGGGTTAGGGTTAGGGTTAGGGGACGGGGATGGTTTAGGGGACAGGTTAGGGTACGACAACGGTTTAGGGTCAGAGTATGTGTTAGGGTACGGGTTAGTGTTAGCGTACGGGTTAGGATTAGGGCACGGGTTAGGGTAAGGCTTCGGGTAAGTGTTAGGGTTAGGTTTAGGGTTAGGGTTATGGCACGGGGACAGTTTAGGGGACAGGTTAGTGTACGACAACGGTTTAGGGTCAGCGTACGTGTTAGGGTACGGGTAAGTGTTAGCGTACGGGTTAGGATTAGGGGACGGATTAGGGTAAGTCTTCGGGTAAGGGCTAGGGTAGGGTTAGGGTTAGGGTTAGGGTTAGGGGATGGGGACGGTTTAGGGGACAAGTTAGTTTACGACAACGGTTTAGGGTGAGCGTACGTGTTAGGGTACGGGTTAGGGTTAGCGTAAGGATTAGGATTAGGGGACGGGTTAGGGTAAGGCTTCGGGTAAGGGTTACGGTTAGGGTTAGGGTTAGGGTTAGGTTTATGGGACGGGGACGGTTTAGCGGACAGGTTAGGGTACGACAACGTTTTAGGGTGAGCGTACGTGTTAGGGTACGGGTTAGTGTTAGCGTACGGTTTAGGATAAGGGGACAGGTTAGGGTAAGGCTTCGGGTAAGGGATAGGTTTAGGGTTAGGTTTAGGGTTAGGGTTAGAGGATGGGGATGGTTTAGGGGACAGGTTAGGTTACGACAACGGTATAGGGTGAGCGTACGTGTTAGGGTACGGGTTAGTGTTAGCGTACGGGTTAGGATTAGGGGACGGGTTAGGGTAAGGCTTTGGGTAAGGGATAGGGTTAGGGTAAGGGTTAGGGGACGGGGACGGTTTAGGGGATAGGTTAGGGTACGACAACAGTTTAGTGTGAGCGTACGAGTTAGGGTGTGTGTTAGTGTTAGCGTACGGGTTTGGATTAGGGGACGGGTTAGGGTAAGGCTTCGGGTAAGGGTTAGGTTTAGGGTTAGGGTTTGGGTTAGGGTTAGAGTTCGGGGATGGTTTAGGGGCAGCTTAGCGTACGACAAAGTTTTAGTTTGAGCGTACGTGTTAGGGTTCGGGTTAGTGTTAGCGTACGGGTTAGGATTAGGGGACGGGTTAGGGTAAGGCTTCGGGTAAGGGTTAGGGTTAGGGTTAGGGTTAGGGTTAGGGGATGAGGACGGTTTAGGGGACAAGTTAGTTTACGCCAACGGTTTAGGGTGAGCGTACGTGTTAGGGTACGGTTTAGTGTTAGCGTACGGGTTAGGATTAGGGGTCGGGTTAGGGTAAGGCTTCGGGTAAGGGTTAGGGTTAGGATTAGGGTTAGGGGACGGGGACGGTTTAGGGGACACGTTATGGTACGACAACGGTTTAGGGTGAGCGTACGTGTTAGGGTACGGGTTAGTGTTAGCGTACGTGTTAGGATTAGGGGACGGGTTAGGGTAAGGCTTCGGGTAAGGGATAAGGTTAGTGTTAGGGTTAGGGGACGGGGACGGTTTAGTGGACAGGTTAGGGTACGACAACGGTTTAGGGTCAGCGTACGTGTTAGGGTACAGGTTAGTGTTAGCGTACGGGTTAGGATTAGGGGACGGGTTAGGGTAAGGCTTCGGGTAAGGGTTAGGGTTAGGCTTAGGGTTAGGGTTAGGGTTAGGGGATGGGGACGGTTTAGGGGACAGGTTAGGGTACGACAAAGGTTTAGGGTGAGCGTACGTTTTAGGGTACGGGTTAGTTTTAGCGTACGGGTTAGGATTAGGGGACGGGTTAGGGTAAGGCTTCGGGTAAGGGTTAGGGTTAGGGTTAGGCTTAGGGTTAGGGTTAGGGCACGGGGACGGTTTAGGGGATAGGTTAGGGTACAACAACAGTTTAGTGTGAGCGTACGTGTTAGTGTACGGTTTAGTGTTAGGGTACTGGTTAGGATTAGGGGACGGGTTAGGTTAAGGCTTCGGGTAAGGGTTAGGTTTAGGGTTAGGGTTAGGGTTAGGGTTAGAGGACGGGGATGGTTTAGGGGATAGGTTAGGGTACGACAACGGTTTAGGGTGAGCGTACGTGTTAGGGTACGGGTTAGTGTTAGCGTACGGGTTAGGATTAGGGGACGGGTTAGGGTAAGGCTTCGGGTAAGGGATAGGGTTAGGGTCAGGGTTAGGGGACGGGGATGGTTTAGGGGACAGGTTAGGGTACCACAACGGTTTAGGGTCAGAGTATGTGTTAGGGTACGGGTTAGTGTTAGCGTACGGGTTAGGATTAGGGGACGGGTTAGGGTAAGGCTTCGGGTAAGTGTTAGGGTTAGGGTTAGGGTTAGGGTTATGGCACGGGGACAGTTTAGGGGACAGGTTAGTGTACGACAACGGTTTAGGGTCAGCGTACGTGTTAGGGTACGGGTAAGTGTTAGCGTACGGGTTAGGATTAGGGGACGGATTAGGGTAAGGCTTCGGGTAAGGGTTAGGGTTAGTGTTAGGGTAAGGTTTAGGGTTAGGTGATGGGGACGGTTTAGGGGACAGGTTAGGGTACGACAACGGTTTAGGGTGAGCGTACGTGTTAGGATACGGGTTAGTGTTAGCGTACGGGTTAGGATTAGGGGACGGGTTAGGGTAAGGCTTCGGGTAAGGATTAGGGTTAGGGTTAGGGTTAGGGTTAGGGGATGGGGACGGTTTAGGGGACAAGTTAGTTTACGACAACGGTTTAGGGTGAGCGTACGTGTTAGGGTACGGGTTAGTGTTAGCGTAAGGGTTAGGATTAGGGGACGGGTTAGGGTAAGGCTTCGGGTAAGGGTTACGGTTAGGGTTAGGGTTAGGGTTAGGTTTATGTGACGGGGACGGTTTAGGGGACAGGTTAGGTTACGACAACGTTTTAGGGTGAGCGTACGTGTTAGGGTATGGTTTAGTGTTAGCGTACGGGTTAGGATAAGGGGACGGGTTAGGGTAAGGCTTCGGGTAAGGTTTAGGGTTAGGGGTTGGTTTAGGGTTAGGGTTAGGGGATGGGGACGGTTTAGGGGACAGGTTAGGGTACGACAACGGTTTAGGGTGAGCATACGTGTTAGGGTACGGGTTAGTGTTAGCGTACGGGTTAGGATTAGGGGACGGGTTAGGGTAAGGCTTCGGGTAAGTGTTAGTGTTAGGGTTAGGGTTAGGGTTATGGCACGGGGACAGTTTAGGGGACAGGTTAGTGTACGACAACGGTTTAGGGTCCGCGTACGTGTTAGGGTATGGGTAAGTGTTAGCGTACGGGTTAGGATTAGGTGACGGATTAGGGTAAGGCTTCGGGTAAGGGTTAGGGTTAGTGTTAGGGTAAGGGTTAGGGTTAGGGTTAGGTGATGGGGACGGTTTAGTGGACAGGTTAGGGTACGACAAATATTTAGGGTGAGCGTACGTTTTAGGGTACGGGTTAGTGTTAGCGTATGGGTTAGGATTAGGGGACGGGTTAGGGTAAGGCTTCGGGTAAGGATTAGGGTTAGGGTTAGGGTTAGGGTTAGGGTTAGGGGATGGGGACGGTTTAGGGGACAAGTTAGTTTACGACAACGGTTTAGGGTGAGCGTACGTGTTAGGGTACGGGTTAGTGTTAGCGTAAGGGTTAGGATTAGGGGACGGGTTAGGGTAAGGCTTCGGGTAAGGGTTACGGTTAGGGTTAGGGTTAGGGTTAGGTTTATGGGACGGGGACGGTTTAGGGGACAGGTTAGTGTACGACAACGTTTTAGGGTGAGCATACGTGTTAGGGTACGGGTTAGTGTTAGCTTACGGGTTAGGATTAGGGGACGGGTTAGGGTAAGGCTTCGGGTAAGGGTTAGGTTTAGGGTTAGGGTTAGGGTTAGGGTTATGGGACGGGGACGGTTTAGCGGACAGTTTAGGGTACGACAACGGTTTAGGGTGAGCGTACGTGTTAGGGTACGGTTTAGTGTTAGCGAACGGGTTAGGATTAGGGGACGGGTTAGGGTAAGGCTTCGGGTAAGGGTTCGGGTTAGGGTTAGGGTTAGGGTTAGGATTAGGGGATGGGGACGGTTTAGGGGACAAGTTAGTTTACGACAACGGTTTTGGGTCAGCGTACATTTTAGGGTACGGGTTAGTGTTAGCGTACGGGTTAGGATTAGGGAAACGGGTTAGGGTAAGGCTTCGGTTAAGGGTTAGGGTTAGGGTTAGGGTTAGGGGACGGGGACGGTTTAGGGGACAGGTTAGGGTACGACAACGGTTTAGGGTCAGCGTACGTGTTATGGTAGGGGTTAGTGTTAGCGTACGGGTTAGGATTAGGGGACGGGTTAGGGTAAGGCTTCGGGTAAGGGTTAGGGTTAGGGGTAGGTTTAGGGTTAGGGTTAGGGGTCGGGGACGGTTTAGGGGACAGGTTAGGGTACGACAACGGTTTAGGGTGAGCGTACGTGTTAGGGTATGGGTTAGTGTTAGCTTACGGGTTAGGATTAGGGAACGGGTTAGCGTAAGGCATCGGGTAAGTGGTAGGGTTAGGGTTAGGGTTAGGGTTAGGGTTATGGGACGGGGACAGTTTAGGGGACAGGTTAGTATACGACAACGGTTTAGGGTGAGCGTACGTGTTAGCGTACGGCTTAGTGTTAGCGTACGGGTTAGGATTAGGGGACGGGTTAGGGTAAGGCTTTGGGTAAGGGTTAGGTTTAGGGTTAGGGTTAGGGTTAGGGTTAGAGGACGGGGATGGTTTAGGGGACAGGTTAGGGTACGACAACGGTTTAGGGTGAGCGTACGTGTTAGGGTACGGGTTAGTGTTAGCGTACGGGTTAGGATTAGGGGACAGGTTAGGGTAAGGCTTCGGGTAAGGGATAGGGTTAGGGTTAGGGTTAGGGGACGGGGATGGTTTAGGGGACAGGTTAGGGTACGACAACGGTTTACGGTCAGAGTATGTGTTAGGGTACGGGTTAGTGTTAGCGTACGGGTTAGGATTAGGGGAGGGGTTAGGGTAAGGCTTCGGGTAAGTGTTAGGGTTAGGGTTAGGGTTAGGGTTATGGCACGGGGACAGTTTAGGGGACAGGTTAGTGTACGACAACGGTTTAGGGTCAGCGTACGTGTTAGGGTACGGGTAAGTGTTAGCGTACGGGTTAGGATTAGGGGACGGATTAGGGTAAGGGTTCGGGTAAGGGTTAGGGTTAGTGTTAGGGTAAGGGTTAGGGTTAGGTGATGGGGACGGTTTAGGGGACAGGTTAGGGTACGACAACGGTTTAGGGTGAGCGTAGGTGTTAGGGTACGGGTTAGTGTTAGCGTACGGGTTAGGATTAGGGGACGGGTTAGGGTAAGGCTTCGGGTAAGGATTAGGGTTAGGGTTAGGGTTAGGGTTAGGGGATGGGGACGGTTTAGGGGACAAGTTAGTTTACGACAACGGTTTAGGGTGAGCGTACGTGTTAGGGTACAGGTTAGTGTTAGCGTAAGGGTTAGGATTAGGGGACGGGTTAGGGTAAGGCTTCGGGTAAGGGTTACGGTTAGGGTTAGGGTTAGGGTTAGGTTTATGGGACGGGGACGGTTTAGGGGACAGGTTAGGGTACGACAACGTTTTAGGGTGAGCGTACGTGTTAGGGTACGGGTTAGTTTCAGCGTACGGGTTAGTATAAGGGGACGGGTTAGGGTAAGGCTTCGGGTAAGGGATAGGTTTAGGGTTAGGGTTAGGGTTAGGGTTGGAGGATGGGGATGGTTTAGGGGACAGGTTAGGGTACGACAACGGTATAGGGTGAGCGTACGTGTTAGGGTACGGGTTAGTGTTAGCGTACGGGTTAGGATTAGGGGACGGGTTAGGGTAAGGCTTCGGGTAAGGGATAGGGTTAGGGTTAGGGTTAGGGGACGGGGACGGTTTAGGGGATAGGTTAGGGTACGACAACAGTTTAGTGTGAGCGTACGTGTTAGGGTACGGGTTAGTGTTAGCGTACGGGTTTGGATTAGGGGACGGGTAAGGGTAAGGCTTCGGGTAAGGGTTAGGTTTAGGGTTAGGGTTAGGGTTGGGGTTAGAGTTCGGGGATGGTTTAGGGGCAGGTTAGCGTACGACAACATTTTAGGGTGAGCGTACGTGTTAGGGTACGGGTTAGTGTTAGCGTACGGGTTAGGATTAGGGGACGGGTTAGGTTAAGACTTCGGGTAAGGGTTAGGGTTAGGATTAGGGTTAGGGGACGGGGACGGTTTAGGGGACAGGTTAGGGTACGACAACGGTTTAGGGTGAGCGTACGTGTTAGGGTACGGGTTAGTGTTAGCGTACGTGTTAGGATTAGGGGACGGGTTAGGGTAAGGCTTCGGGTAAGGGATAGGGTTAGGGTTAGGGTTAGGGGACGTGGACGGTTTAGGGGACAGGTTAGGGTACGACAACGGTTTAGGGTCAGCATACGTGTTACGGTACGGGTTAGTGTTAGCGTACGGGTTAGGATTAGGGGACGGGTTAGGGTAAGGCTTCGGGTAAGGGTTAGGGTTAGGCTTAGGGTTAGGGTTAGGGTTAGGGGATGGGGACGGTTTAGGGGACAGTTTAGGGTACGACAAAGGTTTAGGGTGAGCGTACGTGTTAGGGTACGGGTTAGTGTTAGCGTACGGGTTAGGATTAGGGGACGGGTTAGGGTAAGGCTTCGGGTAAGGGTTAGGGTTAGGGTTAGGGTTAGGGTTAGGGGATGGGGACGGTTTAGGGGACAAGTTAGTTTACGACAACGGTTTAGGGTGAGCGTACGTGTTAGGGTATGGGTTAGTTTTAGCGTACGGTTTAGGATTAGGGGACGGGTTAGGGTAAGGCTTCGGGTAAGGGTTAGGGTTAGGGTTAGGGTTAGGGTTAGGGTTAGGGGATGGGGACGGTT
The DNA here is from genome assembly GCF_963924675.1 of Phocoena phocoena. Taxonomy (NCBI): domain Eukaryota; kingdom Metazoa; phylum Chordata; class Mammalia; order Artiodactyla; family Phocoenidae; genus Phocoena; species Phocoena phocoena. The sequence continues at coordinate 41,673 of NC_089232.1, read as the reverse complement.
TAGGGGACAAGTTAGTTTACGACAACGGTTTAGGGTGAGCGTACGTGTTGGGTACGGGTTAGTGTTAGCGTACGGGTTAGAATTAGGGGACGGGTTAGGGTAAGGCTTCGGGTAAGGGTTAGGGTTAGGGTTAGGGTTGGGGTTATGGGACGGGGACATTTTAGGGGAAAGGTTAGGGTACGATAACGGTTTAGGGTCAGCGTACGTGTTAGGGTACGGGTTAGTGTTAGCGTACGGGTTCGGATTAGGTGACGGGTTAGGGTAGGGCTTCGGGTAAGGGTTAGGGTTAGGGTTAGGGTTAGGTTTAGGGTTAGGGGACGGGGAAGGTTTAGGGGACAGGTTAGGGTACGACAACGGTTTAGGGTGAGCGTACGTGTTAGGGTACGGGTAAGTGTTAGCGTACGGGTTAGGATTAGGGGACGGGTTAGGGTAAGGCTTCGGGTAAGGGTTAGGGTTAGGGGTAGGGTTAGGGTTAGGGTTAGGGGACGGGGACGGTTTAGCGGACAGGTTAGGGTACGACAACGATTTAGGCTGAGCGTACGTGTTAGGGTACGGGTTAGTGTTAGCGTACGGGTTAGGATTAGGGGACGGGTTAGGGTAAGGCTTCAGGTAAGGGTTAGGGTTAGGGTTAGGGTTAGGGTTAGGGTTAGGGGATGGGGACGGTTTAGGGGACAAGTTAGTTTACGACAACGGTTTAGGGTGAGCGTTCGTGTTAGGGTACGGGTGTTAGCGTACGGGTTAGGATTAGGGGACGGGTTAGGGTAAGGCTTCGGGTAAGGGTTAGGGTTAGGGTGAGGGTTAGGGTTAGGGTTAGGGGATGGGGACGGTTTAGGGGACAAGTTAGTTTACGACAACGGTTTAGGGTGAGCGTAAGTGTTAGGGTATGGGTTAGTGTTAGCGTAAGGGTTAGGATTAGGGGACGTGTTAGGGTAAGGCTTCGGGTAACGGTTAGGGTTAGGGGTAGGGTTAGGTTTAGGGTTAGGGGACGGGGAAGGTTTAGGGGACAGGTTAGGGTACGACAACGGTTTAGGGTGAGCGTACGTGTTAGGGTACTGGTTAGTGTTAGCGTACGGGTTAGGATTAGGGGACGGGCTAGGGTAAGGCTTCGGGTAAGGGTTAGGGTTAGGGGTAGGGTTAAGGTTAGGGTTAGGGGACGGGGACGGTTTACGGGACAGGTTAGGGTACGACAACGGTTTAGGGTGAGCGTACGTGTTAGGGTACTGGTTAGTGTTAGCGTACGGGTTAGGATTAGGGGACGGGTTAGGGTAAGGCTTCGGGTAAGGGTTAGGGTTAGGGTTAATGTTAGGGTTAGCTTTAGGGGATGGGGACGATTCAGGGGACAATTTAGTTTACGACAACGGTTTAGGGTGAGCGTACATGTTAGGGTACGGGTTAGTGTTAGCGTAAGGGTTAGGATTAGGGGACGTGTTAGGGTAAGGCTTCGGGTAACGGTTAGGGTTAGGGGTAGGGTTAGGTTTAGGGTTAGGGGACGGGGAAGGTTTAGGGGAAAGGTTAGGGTACGACAACGGTTTAGGGTGAGCGTACGTGTTAGATTACGGGTTAGTGTTAGCGTACGGGTTAGGATAAAGGGACGGGTTAGGGTAAGGCTTCGGGTAAGGGTTAGGGTTAGGGGTAGGGTTAGGGTTAGGTTTAGGGGACGGGGACGGTTTAGGGGACAGGTTAGGGTATGACAACTGTTTAGGGTGAGCGTACGTGTTAGGGTACGGGTTAGTGTTAGCGTACGGGTTAGGATTAGGGGACGGGTTAGGGTAAGGCTTCAGGTAAGGGTTAGGGTTAGGGTTAGGGTTAGGGGACGGGGACGGTTTAGGGGACAGGTTAGGGTACGACAATGGTTTAGGGTCAGCGTACGTGTTAGGGTACGGGTTAGTGTTAACGTACGGGTTAGGATTAGGGGACGGGTTAGTGTTAGGCTTCGGGTAAGTGTTAGTTTAGGGTTAGGTTTAGGGTTAGGGTTAGGGGATGGGGATGCTTTAGGGGACAAGTTAGATTACGACAACGGTTTAGGGTGAGCATACGTGTTAGGGTACAGGTTAGTGTTAGCGTACGGGTTAGGATTAGGGGAAGGTTTAGGGTAAGGCTTCGGGTAAGGGTTAGGGTTAGGTGTAGGGTTAGGGTTAGGGTTAGGGGACGGGAACGGTTTAGGGGACAGGTTAGGGCACGACAACGGTTTAGGGTGAGCGTACGTGTTAGGGTACGGGTTAGTGTTAGCTTACGGGTTAGGATTAGGGGACGGGTTAGGGTAAGGCTTCAGGTAACGGTTAGGGTTAGGGTTAGGGTTAGAGTTAGGGTTAGGGTTAGGGGATGGGGACGGTTTAGGGGACAAGTTAGTTTGCGACAACGGTTTAGGGTGAGCGTACGTGTTAGGGTACGGGTTAGTGTTTGCGTACAGGTTAGGAGTAGGGGACGGGTTAGTGTAAGGCTTCAGGTAAGGGTTAGGGTTAGGGTTAGGGTTAGGGGACGGTGACGGTTTAGGGGACCGGTTAGGGTACAACTGTTTAGGGTGAGCGTATGTGTTAGGGTACGGGTTAGTGTTAGCGTACGGGATAGGATTAGGGGACGGGTTAGGGTAAGGCTTCGGGTAAGGGTTAGGGTTAGGGTTAGGGTTAGGGTTATGGGACGGGGACAGTTTAGGGGACAGGTTAGGGTACGACAACGGTTTTGGGTCAGCGTACGTGTTAGGGTACGGGTTAGTGTTAGCGTACGGGTTAGGATTAGGGGACGTTTTAGCGTAAGGCTTCAGGTAAGGGTTAGGGTTAGGGTTAGGTTTAGGGTTTTGGTCAGGGTTAGGATTAGGGGATGGGGACGTTTTAGGGGACAAGTTAGTTTACGACAATGGTTTAGGGTGAGCGTTCGTGTTAGGGTACGGGTTAGTGTTAGCGTATGGGTTAGGATTAGGGGACGGGTTAGGGTAAGGCTTCGGGTAAGGGCTAGGGTTAGGGTTAAGGTTAGGGTTAGGGTGAGGGGATGGGGACGGTTTAGGGGACAAGTTAGTTTACGACAACGGTGTAGGGTGAGCGTACGTGTTAGGGTACGGGTTAGTGTTAGCGTAAGGGTTAGGATTACGGGACGGGTTAGGGTAAGGCTTCGGGTAACGGTTAGTGTTAGGGTTAGGGTTAGGGTTAGGGGACGGGGAAGGTTTAGGGGACAGGTTAGGGTACGACAATGGTTTAGGGTGAGCGTACTTGTTAGGGTAAGGGTTAGTGTTAGCGTACGGGTTAGGATTAGGGGACGGGTTAGGGTAAGGCTTCGGGTAAGTGTTAGGGTTAGGGTTAGGGTTAGGGTTATGGTTACGGGACGGGGACAGTTTAGGGGACAGTTTAGGGTACGAGAACGGTTTAGGGACAGCGTACGTGTTAGGGCACGGGTTAGTGTTAGCGTACGGGTTAGGATTATGGGACGGGTTAGGGTAAGGCTTCGGGTAAGGGTTAGGGTTAGGGTTAGGGTTAGGGGATGGGGACGGTTTAGGGGACAAGTTAGTTTACGACAACGGTTTAGGGTGAGCGTACGTGTTAGGGTACGGGTTAGTGTTAGCGTACGAGTTAGTATTAGGGGACGGGTTAGGGTAAGGCTTCGGGTAAGGTTTAGGGTTAGGGTAAGGGTTAGAGTTAGGGTTAGGAGACGGGGACGGTTTAGGGTACAGGTTAGGGCACGACAACGGTTTAGGGTGAGCGTATGTGTTAGGGTACGAGTTAGTGTTAGCGTACGGTTTAGGATTAGGGGACGGGTTAGGGTAAGGCTTCGGGTAAGGGTTAGGGTTAGGGTTAGGGTTAGGGTTAGGGTTGGGGTTATGGGACGGGGACAGTTTAGGGGAAAGGTTAGGGTACGACAACGGTTTAGGGTCAGCGTACGTGTTAGGGTACGGGTTAGTGTTAGCGTACGGGTTAGGATTAGGGGATGGGTTAGGGTAAGGCTTCGGGTAAGGGTTAGGGTTAGGGTTAGGGTTAGGGGATGGGGACGGTTTAGGGGACAAGTTAGTTTACGACAGCGGTTTAGGGTGAGCGTTCGTGTTAGGGTACGGGTGTTAGTGTACGGCTTAGGATTAGGGGACGGGATAGGGTAAGGCTTCGGGTAAGGGTTAGGGTTAGGGTTAGGGTTAGGGTTAGGGGATGGGGACGGTTTAGGGGACAAGTTAGTTTACGACAACGGTTTAGGGTGAGCGTACGTGTTAGGGTACGGGTTAGTGTTAGCGTAAGGGTTAGGATTAGGGGACGGTTTAGGGTAAGGCTTCAGGTAACGGTTAGGGTTAGGGGTAGGGTTAGGTTTAGGGTTAGGGGACGGGGAAGGTTTAGGGGACAGGTTAGGGTACGACAACGGTTTAGGGTGAGCGTACGTGTTAGGGTACGGGTTAGTGTTAGCGTACGGGTTAGGATTAGGGGACGGGTTAGGGTAAGGCTTCGGGTAAGGGTTAGGTTTAGGGGTAGGGTTAGGGTTAGGGTTAGGGGACGGGGACGGTTTAGGGGACAGGTTAGGGTACGACGACGGTTTAGGGTGAGCGTACGTGTTAGGGTATGGGTTAGTGTTAGCGTACGGTTTAGGATTAGGGGACGGGTTAGGGTAAGGCTTCGGGTAAGTGTTAGGGTTTGGGTTAGGGTTAGGGTTAGGCTTACGGGACGGGGACAGTTTAGGGGACAGGTTAGGGTACGACAACGGTTTAGGGTCAGCGTACGTGTTAGGGTACGTGTTAGTGTTAGCGTACGGGTTAGGATTACGGGACGGGTTAGGGTAAGGCTTCGGGTAAGGGTTAGGTTTAGGGTTAGGGTTAGGGGATGGGGACGGTTTAGGGGACAAGTTAGTTTACGACAACGGTTTAGGGTGAGCGTACGTGTTAGGGTACGGGTTAGTGTTAGCGTACGGGTTAGTATTAGGGGACGGGTTAGGGTAAGGCTTCGGGTAAGGGTTAGGGGTAGGCTTAGGCTTAGGGTTAGGGTTAGGGGATGGGGACGGTTTAGGGGATAGGTTAGGGTACGACAACAGTTTATTGTGAGCGTACGTTTTAGGGTACGGGTTAGTGTTAGCGTACGGGTTAGGATTAGGGGACGGGTTAGGGTACGGCTTCGGGTAAGGGTTAGGGTTAGGGGTAGGGTTAGGGTTAGGGCACGGGGACAGTGTAGGGGACAGGTTAGGGTACGACAACGGTTTAGGGTCAGCGTACGTGTTAGGGTATGGGTTAGTGTTAGCGTACGGGTTAGGATTAGGGGACGGGTTAGGGTAAGGCTTCGGGTAAGTGTTAGGGTTAGGGTTATGGTTAGGGTTAGGGTTAGGGGATTGGGACGGTTTAGGGGACAAGTTAGTTTACGATAACGGTTTAGGGTGAGCGTACGTGTTAGGGTATGGTTTAGTGTTAACGTACGGGTTAGGATTAGGGGACGGGTTAGCGTAAGGCTTCGGGTAAGGGTTAGGGTTAGGGTTAGGTTTAGGGTTAGGGTTATGGCTCGGCGACAGTTTAGGGGACAGGTTAGGGTACGACAACGGTTTAGGGTCAGCGTACGTGTTAGGGTACGGGTTAGTGTTAGCGTACGGGTTAGGATTAGGGGACGGGTTAGGGTAAGGCTTCGGGTAAGGGTTAGGGTTAGGGTTATGGTTAGGGTTAGGGTTAGGGGATGGGGACGGTTTAGGGTACAAGTTAGTTTACGACAACGGTTTAGGGTGAGCGTACGTGTTAGGGTATGGGTTAGTGTTAGCGTACGGGTTAGGATTAGGAGACGGGTTAGGGTAAGGCTTCGGGTAAGGGTTAGGGTTAGGGTTAGGGTTAGGGTTAGGGGACGGGGACGGTTTAGGGGACAAGTTAGTTTACGACAACGGTTTAGGGTGAGCGTACGTGTTAGGGAACGGGTTAGTGTTAGCGTACGGGTTAGAATTAGGGGACGGGTTAGGGTAAGGCTTCGGGTAAGGGTTAGGTTTAGGTTTAGGGTTAGGGTTAGGGTTAGGGTTGGGGTTATGGGACGGGGACAGTTTAGGGGAAAATTTAGGGTACGACAACGGTTTAGGGTCAGCGTACGTGTTAGGGTATGGGTTAGTGTTAGCGTACGGGTTAGGATTAGGGGACGGGTTAGGGTTAGGTTTAGGGTTAGGGTTAGGGTTAGGGTTAGGGGTTGGAGATGGTTTAGGGGACAAGTTAGTTTACGACAACGGTTTAGGGTGAGCGTTCGTGTTAGGGTACGGGTGTTAGCGTACGGGTTGCGATTAGGGGACGGGTTAGGGTAAGAATCGGGTAAGGTTTAGCGTTAGGGTTAGGGTTAGGGTTAGTGTTAGGGGATGGGGACGGTTTAGGGGACAAGTTAGTTTACGACAACGGTTTATCGTGAGCGTACGTGTTAGGGTACGTGTTAGTGTTAGCGTAAGGGTTAGGAGTAGGGGACGGGTTAGGGTAAGGCTTCGGGTAACGGTTAGGGTTAGGGGTACTGTTAGGTTTAGGGTTAGGGGACGGGGACGGTTTAGGGGACAGGTTAGGGTACGACAACGGTTTAGGGTGAGCGTACGTGTTAGGTTACGGGTTAGTGTTAGCGTACGGGTTAGGATTAGGGGACGGGTTAGGGTAAGGCTTCAGGTAACGGTTAGGGTTAGGGTTATGGTTAGGGTTATGGGACGGGGACAGTTTAGGGGACAGGTTAGGGTACGACAACGGTTTAGGGTCAGCGTACGTGTTAGGGTATGGGTTAGTGTTAGCGTACGGGTTAGGATTAGGGGACGGTTTAGGGTAAGGCTTCGGGTAAGGGTTAGGGTTAGGGTTAGGGTTAGGGTTAGGGGATGGGACGGTTTAGGGGACAAGTTAGTTTACGACAACGGTTTAGGGTGAGCGTTCGTGTTACGGTACGGGTTAGTGTTAGCGTACGGCTTAGGATTAGGGGACGGGTTAGGGTAAGGCTTCGGGTAAGGGTTAGGGTTAGGGTTATGGTTAGGGTTAGGGTTAGGGGATGGGGAAGGTTTAGGGGACAGGTTGGGGTACGACAACGGTTTAGGGTGAGCGTACGTGTTAGGGTAAGGGTTAGTGTTAGCGTACGGGTTAGGATTAGGGGACGGGTTAGGGTAAGGCTTCGGGTAAGTGTTAGGGTTAGGGTTAGGGTTAGGGTTAGGGTTACGGGACGGGGACAGTTTAGGGGACAGGTAAGTGTACGACAACGGTTTAGGGTCAGCGTACGTGTTAGGGTAAGGGTTAGTGTTAGCGTACGGGTTAGGATTACGGGACGGGTTAGGGTAAGGCTTCGGGTAAGGGTTAGGGTTAGGGTTAGGGTTAGGGTTAGGGTTAGGGGATGGGGACGGTTTAGGGGACAAGTTAGTTTACGACAACGGTTTAGGGTGAGCGTAGGTGTTAGGGTACATGTTAGTGTTAGCGTACGGGTTAGTATTAGGGGACGGGTTAGGGTAAGGCTTCGGGTAAGGGTTAGGTTTAGGGTTAGGCTTAGGGTTAGGGTTAGGGGACGGGGACGGTTTAGGGGATAGGTTAGGGTACGACAACAGTTTATTGTGAGCGTACGTGTTAGGGTACGGGTTAGTGTTAGCGTACGGGTTAGGATTAGGGGACGGGTTAGGGTAAGGCTTCGGGTAAGGGTTAGGGTTAGGGTTAGGGTTAGGTTTAGGTTTAGAGGACGGGGATGGTTTAGGGGACAGGTTAGGGTACGACAACGTTTTAGGGTGAGCGTACGTGTTAGGGTAGGGGTTAGTGTTAGCGTACGGGTTAGGATTAGGGGACGGGTTAGGGTAAGGCTTCGGGTAAGGGTTAGGGTTAGGATTAGGTTTAGGGTTAGGGTTATGGCTCGGGGACAGTTTAGGGGACAGGTTAAGGTACGACAACGGTTTAGGGTCAGCGTACGTGTTAGGGTACGGGTTTGTGTTAGCGTACGGGTTAGGATTAGGGGACGGGTTAGGGTAAGGCTTCGGGTAAGGGTTAGGTTTAGGGTTAGGGTTAGGGTTAGGGTTGGGGTTATGGGACGGGGACAGTTTAGGGGAAAATTTAGGGTACGACAACGGTTTAGGGTCAGCGTACGTGTTAGGGTATGGGTTAGTGTTAGCGTACGGGTTAGGATTAGGGGACGGGTTAGGGTAAGGCTTCGGGTAACGGTTAGGGTTAGGGTTAGGGTTAGGGTTAGGGGATGGGGAAGGTTTAGGGGACAGGTTGGGGTACGACAACGGTTTAGGGTCAGCGTACGTGTTAGGGTAAGGGTTAGTGTTAGCGTACGGGTTAGGATTCGGGGACGGGTTAGGGTAAGGCTTTGGGTAAGTGTTAGGGTTAGGGTTAGGGTTAGGGTTAGGGTTACGGGACGGGGACGGTTTAGGGGACAGGTTAGGGTACGAGAACGGTTTAGGGTCAGCGTACGTGTTAGGGTACGGGTTAGTGTTAGCGTACGGGTTAGGATTACGGGACGGGTTAGGGTAAGGCTTCGGGTAAGGGTTAGAGTTAGGGTTAGGGTTAGGGTTAGGATTAGGGGATGGGGACGGTTTAGGGGACAAGTTAGTTTACGCCAACGGTTTAGGGTGAGCGTACGTGTTAGGGTACGGGTTAGTGTTAGCGTACGGGTTAGTATTAGGGGACGGGTTAGGGTAAGGCTTCGGGTAAGGGTTAGGGTTAGGGTTAGGCTTAGGGTTAGGGTTAGGGGACGGGGACGGTTTAGGGGATAGGTTAGGGTACGACAACAGTTTATTGTCAGCGTACGTGTTAGGGTACGGGTTAGTGTTAGCGTACGGGTTAGTATTAGGGGACGGGTTAGGGTAAGGCTTCGGGTAAGGGTTAGGGTTAGGGTTAGGGTTAGGGTTAGGGTTAGAGGACGGGGATGGTTTAGGGGACAGGTTAGGGTACGACAACGTTTTAGGGTGAGCGTACGTGTTAGGGTAGGGGTTAGTGTTAACGTACGGGTTAGGATTAGGGGACGGGTTAAGGTAAGGCTTCGGGTAAGGGTTAGGGTTAGGGTTATGGTTAGGGTTAGGGTTAGGGGATGGGGACGGTTTAGGGTACAAGTTAGTTTACGACAACGGTTTAGGGTGAGCGTACGTGTTAGAGTATGGGTTAGTGTTAGCGTACGGGTTAGGATTAGGGGATGGGTTAGGGTAAGGCTTCGGGTAAGGGTTAGGGTTAGGGTTAGGGTTAGGGTTAGGGGATCGGGACGGTTTAGGGGACAAGTTAGTTTACGACAACGGTTTAGGGTGAGCGTACGTGTTAGGGAACGGGTTAGTGTTAGCGTACGGGTTAGAATTAGGGGACGGGTTAGGGTAAGGCTTCGGGTAAGGGTAAGGTTTAGGGTTAGGGTTAGGGTTAGGGTTAGGGTTGGGGTTATGGGACGGGGAAAGTTTAGGGGAAAATTTAGGGTACCACAACGGTTTAGGGTCAGCGTACGTGTTATGGTATGGGTTAGTGTTAGCGTACGGGTTAGGATTAGGGGACGGGTTAGGGTTAGGGTTAGGGTTAGGGTTAGGGTTAGGGTTAGGGGTTGGAGATGGTTTAGGGGACAAGTTAGTTTACGACAACTGTTTAGGGTGAGCGTTCGTGTTAGGGTACGGGTGTTAGCGTACGGGTTACGATTAGGGGACGGGTTAGGGTAAGGCTTCGGGTAAGGGTTAGGGTTAGGGTTAGGGTTAGGGTTAGGGTTAGGGGATGGGGACGGTTTAGGGGACAAGTTAGTTTACGACAACGTTTTATCGTGAGCGTACGTGTTAGGGCACGGGTTAGTGTTAGCGTAAGGGTTAGGAGTAGGGGACGGGTTAGGGTAAGGCTTCGGGTAACGGTTAGGTTTAGGGGTAGGGTTAGGTTTAGGGTTAGGTGACGGGGAAAGTTTAGGGGACAGGTTAGGGTACGACAACGGTTTAGGGTGAGCGTACGTTGTAGGTTACGGGTTAGGGTAAGGCTTCGGGTAAGGGTTAGGGTTAGGGTTATGGTTAGGGTTATGGGACGGGGACAGTTTAGGGGACAGGTTAGTGTACGACAACGGTTTAGGGTCAGCGTACGTGTTAGGGTACGGGTTAGTGTTAGCGTACGGGTTAGGATTAAGGGACGGGTTAGGGTAAGGCTTCGGGTAACGGTTAGGGTTAGGGTTAGTGTTAGGGTTAGGGGATGGGACGGTTTAGGGGACATGTTAGTTTACGACAACGGTTTAGGGTGAGCGTTCGTGTTACGGTACGGGTTAGTGTTAGCGTACGGCTTAGGATTAGGGGACGGGTTAGAGTAAGGCTTCGGGTAAGGGCTAGGGTTAGTGTTAGGGTTAGGGTTAGGGTTAGGGGATGGGGACGGTTTAGGGGACAAGTGAGTTTACGACAACGGTTTAGGGTGAGCGTACGTGTTAGGGTAAGGGTTAGTGTTAGCGTACGGGTTAGGATTAGGGGACGGGTTAGGGTAAGGCTTCGGGTAAGTGTTAGGGTTAGGGTTAGGGTTAGGGTTAGGGTTACGGGACGGGGACAGTTTAGGGGACAGGTAAGTGTACGACAACGGTTTAGGGTCAGCGTACGTGTTAGGGTACGGGTTAGTGTTAGCGTACGGGTTAGGATTACGGGACGGGTTAGGGTAAGGCTTCGGGTAAGGGTTAGGGTTAAGGTTAGGGTTAGGGTTAGGGTTAGGGGATGGGGACGGTTTAGGGGACAAGTTAGTTTACGACAACGGTTTAGGGTGAGCGTAGGTGTTAGGGTACGGGTTAGTGTTAGCGTACGGGTTAGTATTAGGGGACGGGTTAGGGTAAGGCTTCGGGTAAGGGTTAGGTTTAGGGTTAGGCTTAGGGTTAGGGTTAGAGGACGGGGATGGTTTAGGGGACAGGTTAGGGTACGACAATGTTTTAGGGTGAGCGTACGTGTTAGGGTAGGGGTTAGTGTTAGCGTACGGGTTAGGATTAGGGGACGGGTTAGGGTAAGGCTTCGGGTAAGGGTTAGGGTTAGGGTTAGGGTTAGGATTAGTGTTAGAGGACGGGGATGGTTTAGGGGACAGGTTAGGGTACGACAACGTTTTAGGGTGAGCGTACGTGTTAGGGTAGGGGTTAGTGTTCGCGTACGGGTTAGGATTAGGGGACGGGTTAGCGTAAGGCTTCGGGTAAGGGTTAGGGTTAGGGTTAGGTTTAGGGTTAGGGTTATGGCTCGGGGACAGTTTAGGGGACAGGTTAGGGTACGACAACGGTTTAGGGTCAGCGTACGTGTTAGGGTACGGGTTAGTGTTAGCGTACGGGTTAGGATTAGGGGACGGGTTAGGGTAAGGCTTCGGGTAAGGGTTAGGGTTAGGGTTATGGTTAGGGTTAGGGTTAGGGGATGGGGACGGTTTAGGGTACAAGTTAGTTTACGACAACGGTTTAGGGTGAGCGTACGTGTTAGGGTATGGGTTAGTGTTAGCGTACGGGTTAGGATTAGGAGACGGGTTAGGGTAAGGCTTCGGGTAAGGGTTAGGGTTAGGGTTAGGGTTAGGGATAGGGGACGGGGACGGTTTAGGGGACAAGTTAGTTTACGACAACGGTTTAGGGTGAGCGTACGTGTTAGGGAACGGGTTAGTGTTAGCGTACGGGTTAGAATTAGGGGACGGGTTAGGGTAAGGCTTTGGGTAAGGGTTAGGTTTAGGTTTAGGGTTAGGGTTAGGGTTAGGGTTGGGGTTATGGGACGGGGACAGTTTAGGGGAAAATTTAGGGTACGACAACGGTTTAGGGTCAGCGTACGTGTTAGGGTATGGGTTAGTGTTAGCGTACGGGTTAGGATTAGGGGACGGGTTAGGGTTAGGTTTAGGGTTAGGGTTAGGGTTAGGGTTAGGGGTTGGAGATGGTTTAGGGGACAAGTTAGTTTACGACAACGGTTTAGGGTGAGCGTTCGTGTTAGGGTACGGGTGTTAGCGTACGGGTTGCGATTAGGGGACGGGTTAGGGTAAGGCTTCGGGTAAGGTTTAGGGTTAGGGTTAGGGTTAGGGTTAGGGTTAGGGGATGGGGACGGTTTAGGGGACAAGTTAGTTTACGACAACGGTTTATCGTGAGCGTACGTGTTAGGGTACGGGTTAGTGTTAGCGTAAGGGTTAGGAGTAGGGGACGGGTTAGGGTAAGGCTTCGGGTAACGGTTAGGGTTAGGGGTACTGTTAGGTTTAGGGTTAGGGGACGGGGACGGTTTAGGGGACAGGTTAGGGTACGACAACGGTTTAGGGTGAGCGTACGTGTTAGGTTACGGGTTAGTGTTAGCGTACGGGTTAGGATTAGGGGACGGGTTAGGGTAAGGCTTCAGGTAACGGTTAGGGTTAGGGTTATGGTTAGGGTTATGGGACGGGGACAGTTTAGGGGACAGGTTAGGGTACGACAACGGTTTAGGGTGAGCGTACGTGTTAGGGTATGGGTTAGTGTTAGCGTACGGGTTAGGATTAGGGGACGGGTTAGGGTAAGGCTTCGGGTAAGGGTTAGGGTTAGGGTTAGGGTTAGGGTTAGGGGATGGGACGGTTTAGGGGACAAGTTAGTTTACGACAACGGTTTAGGGTGAGCGTTCGTGTTACGGTACGGGTTAGTGTTAGCGTACGGCTTAGGATTAGTGGACCGGTTAGGGTAAGGCTTCGGGTAAGGGTTAGGGTTAGGGTTATGGTTAGGGTTAGGGTTAGGGGATGGGGACGGTTTAGGGTACAAGTTAGTTTACGACAACGGTTTAGGGTGAGCGTACGTGTTAGGGTATGGGTTAGTGTTAGCGTACGGGTTAGGATTAGGGGACGTGTTAGGGTAAGGCTTCGGGTAAGGGTTAGGGTTAGGGTTAGGGTTAGGGTTAGGGGACGGGGACGGTTTAGGGGACAAGTTAGTTTACGACAACGGTTTAGGGTGAGCGTACGTGTTAGGGAACGGGTTAGTGTTAGCGTACGGGTTAGAATTAGGGGACGGGTTAGGGTAAGGCTTCGGGTAAGGGTTAGGTTTAGGGTTAGGGTTAGGGTTAGGGTTAGGGTTGGGGTTATGGGACGGGGACAGTTTAGGGGAAAATTTAGGGTACGACAACGGTTTAGGGTCAGCGTACGTGTTAGGGTATGGGTTAGTGTTAGCGTACGGGTTAGGATTAGGGGACGGGTTAGGGTTAGGGTTAGGGTTAGGGTTAGGGTTAGGGTTAGGGGTTGGAGATGGTTTAGGGGACGAGTTAGTTTATGACAACGGTTTAGGGTGAGCGTTCGTGTTAGGGTACGGGTGTTAGCGTACGGGTTGCGATTAGGGGACGGGTTAGGGTAAGGCTTCGGGTAAGGTTTAGGGTTAGGGTTAGGGTTAGGGTTAGGGTTAGGGGATGGGGACGGTTTAGGGGACAAGTTAGTTTACGACAACGGTTTATCGTGAGCGTACGTGTTAGGGTACGGGTTAGTGTTAGCGTAAGGGTTAGGAGTAGGGGACGGGTTAGGGTAAGGCTTCGGGTAACGGTTAGGGTTAGGGGTACTGTTAGGTTTAGGGTTAGGGGACGGGGAAGGTTTAGGGGACAGGTTAGGGTACGACAACGGTTTAGGGTGAGCGTACGTGTTAGGTTACGGGTTAGTGTTAGCGTACGGGTTAGGATTAGGGGACGGGTTAGGGTAAGGCTTCAGGTAAGGGTTAGGGTTAGGGTTATGGTTAGGGTTATGGGACGGGGACAGTTTAGGGGACAGGTTAGGGTACGACAACGGTTTAGGGTCAGTGTACGTGTTAGGGTATGGGTTAGTGTTAGCGTACGGGTTAGGATTAGGGGACGGGTTAGGGTCAGGCTTCGGGTAAGGGTTAGGGTTAGGGTTAGGGTTAGGGTTAGGGGATGGGACGGTTTAGGGGACAAGTTAGTTTACGACAACGGTTTAGGGTGAGCGTTCGTGTTACGGTACGGGTTAGTGTTAGCGTACGGCTTAGGATTAGGGGACGGGTTAGGGTAAGGCTTCGGGTAAGGGTTAGGGTTAGGGTTATGGTTAGGGTTAGGGTTAGGGGATGGGGAAGGTTTAGGGGACAGGTTGGGGTACGACAACGGTTTAGGGTGAGCGTACGTGTTAGGGTAAGGGTTAGTGTTAGCGTACGGGTTAGGATTAGGGGACGGGTTAGGGTAAGGCTTCGGGTAAGTGTTAGGGTTAGGGTTAGGGTTAGGGTTAGGGTTACGGGACGGGGACAGTTTAGGGGACAGGTAAGTGTACGACAACGGTTTAGGGTCAGCGTACGTGTTAGGGTAAGGGTTAGTGTTAGCGTAGGGGTTAGGATTACGGGACGGGTTAGGGTAAGGCTTCGGGTAAGGGTTAGGGTTAGGGTTAGGGTTAGGGTTAGGGTTAGGGGATGGGGACGGTTTAGGGGACAAGTTAGTTTACGACAACGGTTTAGGGTGAGCGTAGGTGTTAGGGTACATGTTAGTGTTAGCGTACGGGTTAGTATTAGGGGACGGGTTAGGGTAAGGCTTCGGGTAAGGGTTAGGTTTAGGGTTAGGCTTAGGGTTAGGGTTAGGGGACGGGGACGGTTTAGGGGATAGGTTAGGGTACGACAACAGTTTATTGTGAGCGTACGTGTTAGGGTACGGGTTAGTGTTAGCGTACGGGTTAGGATTAGGGGACGGGTTAGGGTAAGGCTTCGGGTAAGGGTTAGGGTTAGGGTTAGGGTTAGGTTTAGGTTTAGAGGACGGGGATGGTTTAGGGGACAGGTTAGGGTACGACAACGTTTTAGGGTGAGCGTACGTGTTAGGGTAGGGGTTAGTGTTAGCGTACGGGTTAGGATTAGGGGACGGGTTAGGGTAAGGCTTCGGGTAAGGGTTAGGGTTAGGATTAGGTTTAGGGTTAGGGTTATGGCTCGGGGACAGTTTAGGGGACAGGTTAAGGTACGACAACGGTTTAGGGTCAGCGTACGTGTTAGGGTACGGGTTTGTGTTAGCGTACGGGTTAGGATTAGGGGACGGGTTAGGGTAAGGCTTCGGGTAAGGGTTAGGTTTAGGGTTAGGGTTAGGGTTAGGGTTGGGGTTATGGGACGGGGACAGTTTAGGGGAAAATTTAGGGTACGACAACGGTTTAGGGTCAGCGTACGTGTTAGGGTATGGGTTAGTGTTAGCGTACGGGTTAGGATTAGGGGACGGGTTAGGGTAAGGCTTCGGGTAACGGTTAGGGTTAGGGTTAGGGTTAGGGTTAGGGGATGGGGAAGGTTTAGGGGACAGGTTGGGGTACGACAACGGTTTAGGGTCAGCGTACGTGTTAGGGTAAGGGTTAGTGTTAGCGTACGGGTTAGGATTCGGGGACGGGTTAGGGTAAGGCTTTGGGTAAGTGTTAGGGTTAGGGTTAGGGTTAGGGTTAGGGTTACGGGACGGGGACGGTTTAGGGGACAGGTTAGGGTACGAGAACGGTTTAGGGTCAGCGTACGTGTTAGGGTACGGGTTAGTGTTAGCGTACGGGTTAGGATTACGGGACGGGTTAGGGTAAGGCTTCGGGTAAGGGTTAGAGTTAGGGTTAGGGTTAGGGTTAGGATTAGGGGATGGGGACGGTTTAGGGGACAAGTTAGTTTACGCCAACGGTTTAGGGTGAGCGTACGTGTTAGGGTACGGGTTAGTGTTAGCGTACGGGTTAGTATTAGGGGACGGGTTAGGGTAAGGCTTCGGGTAAGGGTTAGGGTTAGGGTTAGGCTTAGGGTTAGGGTTAGGGGACGGGGACGGTTTAGGGGATAGGTTAGGGTACGACAACAGTTTATTGTCAGCGTACGTGTTAGGGTACGGGTTAGTGTTAGCGTACGGGTTAGTATTAGGGGACGGGTTAGGGTAAGGCTTCGGGTAAGGGTTAGGGTTAGGGTTAGGGTTAGGGTTAGGGTTAGAGGACGGGGATGGTTTAGGGGACAGGTTAGGGTACGACAACGTTTTAGGGTGAGCGTACGTGTTAGGGTAGGGGTTAGTGTTAACGTACGGGTTAGGATTAGGGGACGGGTTAAGGTAAGGCTTCGGGTAAGGGTTAGGGTTAGGGTTATGGTTAGGGTTAGGGTTAGGGGATGGGGACGGTTTAGGGTACAAGTTAGTTTACGACAACGGTTTAGGGTGAGCGTACGTGTTAGAGTATGGGTTAGTGTTAGCGTACGGGTTAGGATTAGGGGATGGGTTAGGGTAAGGCTTCGGGTAAGGCTTAGGGTTAGGGTTAGGGTTAGGGTTAGGGGATCGGGACGGTTTAGGGGACAAGTTAGTTTACGACAACGGTTTAGGGTGAGCGTACGTGTTAGGGAACGGGTTAGTGTTAGCGTACGGGTTAGAATTAGGGGACGGGTTAGGGTAAGGCTTCGGGTAAGGGTAAGGTTTAGGGTTAGGGTTAGGGTTAGGGTTAGGGTTGGGGTTATGGGACGGGGAAAGTTTAGGGGAAAATTTAGGGTACCACAACGGTTTAGGGTCAGCGTACGTGTTATGGTATGGGTTAGTGTTAGCGTACGGGTTAGGATTAGGGGACGGGTTAGGGTTAGGGTTAGGGTTAGGGTTAGGGTTAGGGTTAGGGGTTGGAGATGGTTTAGGGGACAAGTTAGTTTACGACAACTGTTTAGGGTGAGCGTTCGTGTTAGGGTACGGGTGTTAGCGTACGGGTTACGATTAGGGGACGGGTTAGGGTAAGGCTTCGGGTAAGGGTTAGGGTTAGGGTTAGGGTTAGGGTTAGGGTTAGGGGATGGGGACGGTTTAGGGGACAAGTTAGTTTACGACAACGTTTTATCGTGAGCGTACGTGTTAGGGCACGGGTTAGTGTTAGCGTAAGGGTTAGGAGTAGGGGACGGGTTAGGGTAAGGCTTCGGGTAACGGTTAGGTTTAGGGGTAGGGTTAGGTTTAGGGTTAGGTGACGGGGAAAGTTTAGGGGACAGGTTAGGGTACGACAACGGTTTAGGGTGAGCGTACGTTTTAGGTTACGGGTTAGGGTAAGGCTTCGGGTAAGGGTTAGGGTTAGGGTTATGGTTAGGGTTATGGGACGGGGACAGTTTAGGGGACAGGTTAGTGTACGACAACGGTTTAGGGTCAGCGTACGTGTTAGGGTACGGGTTAGTGTTAGCGTACGGGTTAGGATTAAGGGACGGGTTAGGGTAAGGCTTCGGGTAACGGTTAGGGTTAGGGTTAGTGTTAGGGTTAGGGGATGGGACGGTTTAGGGGACATGTTAGTTTACGACAACGGTTTAGGGTGAGCGTTCGTGTTACGGTACGGGTTAGTGTTAGCGTACGGCTTAGGATTAGGGGACGGGTTAGAGTAAGGCTTCGGGTAAGGGCTAGGGTTAGTGTTAGGGTTAGGGTTAGGGTTAGGGGATGGGGACGGTTTAGGGGACAAGTGAGTTTACGACAACGGTTTAGGGTGAGCGTACGTGTTAGGGTAAGGGTTAGTGTTAGCGTACGGGTTAGGATTAGGGGACGGGTTAGGGTAAGGCTTCGGGTAAGTGTTAGGGTTAGGGTTAGGGTTAGGGTTAGGGTTACGGGACGGGGACAGTTTAGGGGACAGGTAAGTGTACGACAACGGTTTAGGGTCAGCGTACGTGTTAGGGTACGGGTTAGTGTTAGCGTACGGGTTAGGATTACGGGACGGGTTAGGGTAAGGCTTCGGGTAAGGGTTAGGGTTAAGGTTAGGGTTAGGGTTAGGGTTAGGGGATGGGGACGGTTTAGGGGACAAGTTAGTTTACGACAACGGTTTAGGGTGAGCGTAGGTGTTAGGGTACGGGTTAGTGTTAGCGTACGGGTTAGTATTAGGGGACGGGTTAGGGTAAGGCTTCGGGTAAGGGTTAGGTTTAGGGTTAGGCTTAGGGTTAGGGTTAGAGGACGGGGATGGTTTAGGGGACAGGTTAGGGTACGACAATGTTTTAGGGTGAGCGTACGTGTTAGGGTAGGGGTTAGTGTTAGCGTACGGGTTAGGATTAGGGGACGGGTTAGGGTAAGGCTTCGGGTAAGGGTTAGGGTTAGGGTTAGGGTTAGGATTAGTGTTAGAGGACGGGGATGGTTTAGGGGACAGGTTAGGGTACGACAACGTTTTAGGGTGAGCGTACGTGTTAGGGTAGGGGTTAGTGTTCGCGTACGGGTTAGGATTAGGGGACGGGTTAGCGTAAGGCTTCGGGTAAGGGTTAGGGTTAGGGTTAGGTTTAGGGTTAGGGTTATGGCTCGGGGACAGTTTAGGGGACAGGTTAGGGTACGACAACGGTTTAGGGTCAGCGTACGTGTTAGGGTACGGGTTAGTGTTAGCGTACGGGTTAGGATTAGGGGACGGGTTAGGGTAAGGCTTCGGGTAAGGGTTAGGGTTAGGGTTATGGTTAGGGTTAGGGTTAGGGGATGGGGACGGTTTAGGGTACAAGTTAGTTTACGACAACGGTTTAGGGTGAGCGTACGTGTTAGGGTATGGGTTAGTGTTAGCGTACGGGTTAGGATTAGGAGACGGGTTAGGGTAAGGCTTCGGGTAAGGGTTAGGGTTAGGGTTAGGGTTAGGGATAGGGGACGGGGACGGTTTAGGGGACAAGTTAGTTTACGACAACGGTTTAGGGTGAGCGTACGTGTTAGGGAACGGGTTAGTGTTAGCGTACGGGTTAGAATTAGGGGACGGGTTAGGGTAAGGCTTTGGGTAAGGGTTAGGTTTAGGTTTAGGGTTAGGGTTAGGGTTAGGGTTGGGGTTATGGGACGGGGACAGTTTAGGGGAAAATTTAGGGTACGACAACGGTTTAGGGTCAGCGTACGTGTTAGGGTATGGGTTAGTGTTAGCGTACGGGTTAGGATTAGGGGACGGGTTAGGGTTAGGTTTAGGGTTAGGGTTAGGGTTAGGGTTAGGGGTTGGAGATGGTTTAGGGGACAAGTTAGTTTACGACAACGGTTTAGGGTGAGCGTTCGTGTTAGGGTACGGGTGTTAGCGTACGGGTTGCGATTAGGGGACGGGTTAGGGTAAGGCTTCGGGTAAGGTTTAGGGTTAGGGTTAGGGTTAGGGTTAGGGTTAGGGGATGGGGACGGTTTAGGGGACAAGTTAGTTTACGACAACGGTTTATCGTGAGCGTACGTGTTAGGGTACGGGTTAGTGTTAGCGTAAGGGTTAGGAGTAGGGGACGGGTTAGGGTAAGGCTTCGGGTAACGGTTAGGGTTAGGGGTACTGTTAGGTTTAGGGTTAGGGGACGGGGACGGTTTAGGGGACAGGTTAGGGTACGACAACGGTTTAGGGTGAGCGTACGTGTTAGGTTACGGGTTAGTGTTAGCGTACGGGTTAGGATTAGGGGACGGGTTAGGGTAAGGCTTCAGGTAACGGTTAGGGTTAGGGTTATGGTTAGGGTTATGGGACGGGGACAGTTTAGGGGACAGGTTAGGGTACGACAACGGTTTAGGGTGAGCGTACGTGTTAGGGTATGGGTTAGTGTTAGCGTACGGGTTAGGATTAGGGGACGGGTTAGGGTAAGGCTTCGGGTAAGGGTTAGGGTTAGGGTTAGGGTTAGGGTTAGGGGATGGGACGGTTTAGGGGACAAGTTAGTTTACGACAACGGTTTAGGGTGAGCGTTCGTGTTACGGTACGGGTTAGTGTTAGCGTACGGCTTAGGATTAGTGGACCGGTTAGGGTAAGGCTTCGGGTAAGGGTTAGGGTTAGGGTTATGGTTAGGGTTAGGGTTAGGGGATGGGGACGGTTTAGGGTACAAGTTAGTTTACGACAACGGTTTAGGGTGAGCGTACGTGTTAGGGTATGGGTTAGTGTTAGCGTACGGGTTAGGATTAGGGGACGTGTTAGGGTAAGGCTTCGGGTAAGGGTTAGGGTTAGGGTTAGGGTTAGGGTTAGGGGACGGGGACGGTTTAGGGGACAAGTTAGTTTACGACAACGGTTTAGGGTGAGCGTACGTGTTAGGGAACGGGTTAGTGTTAGCGTACGGGTTAGAATTAGGGGACGGGTTAGGGTAAGGCTTCGGGTAAGGGTTAGGTTTAGGGTTAGGGTTAGGGTTAGGGTTAGGGTTGGGGTTATGGGACGGGGACAGTTTAGGGGAAAATTTAGGGTACGACAACGGTTTAGGGTCAGCGTACGTGTTAGGGTATGGGTTAGTGTTAGCGTACGGGTTAGGATTAGGGGACGGGTTAGGGTTAGGGTTAGGGTTAGGGTTAGGGTTAGGGTTAGGGGTTGGAGATGGTTTAGGGGACGAGTTAGTTTATGACAACGGTTTAGGGTGAGCGTTCGTGTTAGGGTACGGGTGTTAGCGTACGGGTTGCGATTAGGGGACGGGTTAGGGTAAGGCTTCGGGTAAGGTTTAGGGTTAGGGTTAGGGTTAGGGTTAGGGTTAGGGGATGGGGACGGTTTAGGGGACAAGTTAGTTTACGACAACGGTTTATCGTGAGCGTACGTGTTAGGGTACGGGTTAGTGTTAGCGTAAGGGTTAGGAGTAGGGGACGGGTTAGGGTAAGGCTTCGGGTAACGGTTAGGGTTAGGGGTACTGTTAGGTTTAGGGTTAGGGGACGGGGAAGGTTTAGGGGACAGGTTAGGGTACGACAACGGTTTAGGGTGAGCGTACGTGTTAGGTTACGGGTTAGTGTTAGCGTACGGGTTAGGATTAGGGGACGGGTTAGGGTAAGGCTTCAGGTAAGGGTTAGGGTTAGGGTTATGGTTAGGGTTATGGGACGGGGACAGTTTAGGGGACAGGTTAGGGTACGACAACGGTTTAGGGTCAGTGTACGTGTTAGGGTATGGGTTAGTGTTAGCGTACGGGTTAGGATTAGGGGACGGGTTAGGGTCAGGCTTCGGGTAAGGGTTAGGGTTAGGGTTAGGGTTAGGGTTAGGGGATGGGACGGTTTAGGGGACAAGTTAGTTTACGACAACGGTTTAGGGTGAGCGTTCGTGTTACGGTACGGGTTAGTGTTAGCGTACGGCTTAGGATTAGGGGACGGGTTAGGGTAAGGCTTCGGGTAAGGGCTAGGGTTAGGGTTAGGGTTAGGGTTAGGGTTAGGGGATGGGGACGGTTTAGGGGACAAGTGAGTTTACGACAACGGTTTAGGGTGAGCGTACGTGTTAGGGTACGGGTTAGTGTTAGCGTACGGGTTAGGATTAGGGGATGGGTTAGGGTAAGGCTTCGGGTAACGGTTAGGGTTAGGGGTAGGGTTAGGGGACGGGAAAGGTTTAGGGGACAGGTTAGGGTATGAAAACGGTTTAGGGTGAGCCTACGTGTTAGGGTAAGGGTTAGTGTTAGCGTACGGGTTAGGATTAGGGGACAGTTTAGGGTAAGGCTTCGGGTAAGTGTTAGGGTTAGGGTTCGGGTTACGGGACGGGGACAGTTCAGGGGACAGGTTAGGGTACGACAACGGTTTAGGGTCAGCGTACGTGTTAGGGTACGGGTTAGTGTTAGCGTACGGGTTAGGATTACGGGACGGGTTAGGGTAAGGCTTCGGGTAAGGGTTAGGGTTAGGGTTAGGGTTAGGGTTAGGGTTAGGGGATGGGGACGGTTTAGAGGACAAGTTAGTTTACGACAACGGTTTAGGGTGAACGTACGTGTTAGGGTACGGGTTAGTGTTAGCGTACGGGTTAGTATTAAGGGACGGGTTAGGGTAAGGCTTCGGGAAAGGGTTAGGGTTAGGGTTAGGGTTAGGGATAGGGTTAGGGGATGGGGACGGTTTAGGGGACAAGTTAGTTTACGACAACGGTTTAGGGTGAGCGTTCGTGTTAGGGTACGTGTTAGTGTTAGCGTACGGGTTAGGATTAGGGGACGGGTTAGTGTAAGGCTTCAATTAAGAGCTAGGGTTAGGGTTAGGGTTAGGGTTAGGGTTAGGGGATGGGGACGGTTTAGGGGACAAGTTAGTTTACGACAACGGTTTAGGGTGAGCGTACGTGTTAAGGTACGGGTTAGTGTTAGCGTAAGGGTTAGGATTAGGGGACGGGTTAGGGTAAGGCTTCGGGCAACGGTTAGGGCTAGGGGTAGGGTTAGGGTTAGGGTTAGGGGATGGGGAAGGTTTTGGGGACAGGTTGGTGTACGACAATGGTTTAGGGTCAGCGTACGTGTTAGGGTAAGGGTAAGTGTTAGCGTACGGGTTAGGATTCGGGGACGGGTTAGGGTAAGGCTTCGGGTAAGTGTTAGGGTTAGGGTTAGGGTTAGGGTTAGGGTTACGGGACGGGGACGGTTTAGGGGACAGGTTAGGGTACGAGAACGGTTTAGGGTCAGCGTACGTGTTAGGGTACGGGTTAGTGTTAGCGTACGGGTTAGGATTACGGGACGGGTTAGGGTAAGGCTTCGGGTAAGGGTTAGAGTTAGGGTTAGGGTTAGGGTTAGGATTAGGGGATGGGGACGGTTTAGGGGACAAGTTAGTTTACGACAACGGTTTAGGGTGAGCGTACGTGTTAGGGTACGGGTTAGTGTTAGCGTACGGGTTAGTATTAGGGGACGGGTTAGGGTAAGGCTTCGGGTAAGGGTTAGGGTTAGGGTTAGGCTTAGGGTTAGGGTTAGGGGACGGGGACGGTTTAGGGGATAGGTTAGGGTACGACAACAGTTTATTGTCAGCTTACGTGTTAGGGTACGGGTTAGTGTTAGCGTACGGGTTAGTATTAGGGGACGGGTTAGGGTAAGGCTTCGGGTAAGGGTTAGGGTTAGGGTTAGGGTTAGGGTTAGAGGACGGGGATGGTTTAGGGGACAGGTTAGGGTACGACAACGTTTTAGGGTGAGCGTACGTGTTAGGGTAGGGGTTAGTGTTAGCGTACGGGTTAGGATTAGGGGACGGTTTAGGGTAAGGCTTCGGGTAAGGGTTAGGGTTAGGGTTATGGTTAGGGTTAAGGTTAGGGGATGGGGACGGTTTAGGGTACAAGTTAGTTTACGACAACGGTTTAGGGTGAGCGTACGTGTTAGAGTATGGGTTAGTGTTAGCGTACGGGTTAGGATTAGGGGATGGGTTAGGGTAAGGCTTCGGGTAAGGGTTAGGGTTAGGGTTAGGGTTAGGGGATGGGGATGGTTTAGGGGACAAGTTAGTTTACGACAACGGTTTAGGGTGAGCGTTCGTGTTAGGGTACGGGTGTTAGCGTACGGGTTGCGATTAGGGGACGGGTTAGGGTAAGGCTTCGGGTAAAGTTTAGGGTTAGGGATAGGGTTAGGGTTAGGGTTAGGGGATGGGGACGGTTTAGGGGACAAGTTAGTTTACGACAACGGTTTATCGTGAGCGTACGTGTTAGGGTACGGGTTAGTGTTAGCGTAAGGGTTAGGAGTAGGGGACGGGTTAGGGTAAGGCTTCGGGTAACGGTTAGGGTTAGGGGTACTGTTAGGTTTAGGGTTAGGGGACGGGGACGGTTTAGGGGACAGGTTAGGGTACGACAACGGTTTAGGGTGAGCGTACGTGTTAGGTTACGGGTTAGTGTTAGCGTACGGGTTAGGATTAGGGGACGGGTTAGGGTAAGGCTTCAGGTAACGGTTAGGGTTAGGGTTATGGTTAGGGTTATGGGACGGGGACAGTTTAGGGGACAGGTTAGGGTACGACAACGGTTTAGGGTCAGCGTACGTGTTAGGGTATGGGTTAGTGTTAGCGTACGGGTTAGGATTAGGGGACGGGTTAGGGTAAGGCTTCGGGTAAGGGTTAGGGTTAGGGTTAGTGTTAGGATTAGGTGATGGGACGGTTTAGGGGACAAGTTAGTTTACGACAACGGTTTAGGGTGAGCGTTCGTGTTACGGTACGGGTTAGTGTTAGCGTACGGCTTTGGATTAGGGGACGGGTTAGGGTAAGGCTTCGGGTAAGGGTTAGGGTTAGGGTTATGGTTAGGGTTAGGGTTAGGGGATGGGGACGGTTTAGGGTACAAGTTAGTTTACGACAACGGTTTAGGGTGAGCGTACGTGTTAGGGTATGGGTTAGTGTTAGCGTACGGGTTAGGATTAGGGGACGTGTTAGGGTAAGGCTTCGGGTAAGGGTTAGGGTTAGGGTTAGGGTTAGGGTTAGGGGACGGGGACGGTTTAGGGGACAAGTTAGTTTACGACAACGGTTTAGGGTGAGCGTACGTGTTAGGGAACGGGTTAGTGTTAGCGTACGGGTTAGAATTAGGGGACGGGTTAGGGTAAGGCTTCGGGTAAGGGTTAGGTTTAGGGTTAGGGTTAGGGTTAGGGTTAGGGTTGGGGTTATGGGACGGGGACAGTTTAGGGGAAAATTTAGGGTACGACAACGGTTTAGGTTCAGCGTACGTGTTAGGGTATGGGTTAGTGTTAGCGTACGGGTTAGGATTAGGGGACGGGTTAGGGTTAGGGTTAGGGTTAGGGTTAGGGGTTGGAGATGGTTTAGGGGACGAGTTAGTTTACGACAACGGTTTAGGGTGAGCGTTCGTGTTAGGGTACGGGTGTTAGCGTACGGGTTGCGATTAGGGGACGGGTTAGGGTAAGGCTTCGGGTAAGGTTTAGGGTTAGGGTTAGGGTTAGGGTTAGTGTTAGGGGATGGGGACGGTTTAGGGGACAAGTTAGTTTACGACAAGGGTTTATCGTGAGCGTACGTGTTAGGGTACGGGTTAGTGTTAGCGTAAGGGTTAGGAGTAGGGGACGGGTTAGGGTAAGGCTTCGGGTAACGGTTAGGGTTAGGGGTACTGTTAGGTTTAGGGTTAGGGGACGGGGAAGGTTTAGGGGACAGGTTAGGGTACGACAACGGTTTAGGGTGAGCGTACGTGTTAGGTTACGGGTTAGTGTTAGCGTACGGGTTAGGATTAGGGGACGGGTTAGGGTAAGGCTTCAGGTAAGGGTTAGGGTTAGGGTTATGGTTAGGGTTATGGGACGGGGACAGTTTAGGGGACAGGTTAGGGTACGACAACGGTTTAGGGTCAGTGTACGTGTTAGGGTATGGGTTAGTGTTAGCGTACGGGTTAGGATTAGGGGACGGGTTAGGGTCAGGCTTCGGGTAAGGGTTAGGGTTAGGGTTAGGGTTAGGGTTAGGGGATGGGACGGTTTAGGGGACAAGTTAGTTTACGACAACGGTTTAGGGTGAGCGTTCGTGTTACGGTACGGGTTAGTGTTAGCGTACGGCTTAGGATTAGGGGACGGGTTAGGGTAAGGCTTCGGGTAAGGGCTAGGGTTAGGGTTAGGGTTAGGGTTAGGGTTAGGGGATGGGGACGGTTTAGGGGACAAGTGAGTTTACGACAACGGTTTAGGGTGAGCGTACGTGTTAGGGTACGGGTTAGTGTTAGCGTACGGGTTAGGATTAGGGGATGGGTTAGGGTAAGGCTTCGGGTAACGGTTAGGGTTAGGGGTAGGGTTAGGGGACGGGAAAGGTTTAGGGGACAGGTTAGGGTACGAAAACGGTTTAGGGTGAGCCTACGTGTTAGGGTAAGGGTTAGTGTTAGCGTACGGGTTAGGATTAGGGGACAGTTTAGGGTAAGGCTTCGGGTAAGTGTTAGGGTTAGGGTTAGGGTTACGGGACGGGGACAGTTCAGGGGACAGGTTAGGGTACGACAACGGTTTAGGGTCAGCGTACGTGTTAGGGTACGGGTTAGTGTTAGCGTACGGGTTAGGATTACGGGACGGGTTAGGGTAAGGCTTCGGGTAAGGGTTAGGGTTAGGGTTAGGGTTAGGGTTAGGGTTAGGGGATGGGGACGGTTTAGAGGACAAGTTAGTTTACGACAACGGTTTAGGGTGAACGTACGTGTTAGGGTACGGGTTAGTGTTAGCGTACGGGTTAGTATTAAGGGACGGGTTAGGGTAAGGCTTCGGGAAAGGGTTAGGGTTAGGGTTAGGGTTAGGGATAGGGTTAGGGGATGGGGACGGTTTAGGGGACAACTTAGTTTACGACAACGGTTTAGGGTGAGCGTTCGTGTTAGGGTACGTGTTAGTGTTAGCGTACGGGTTAGGATTAGGGGACGGGTTAGTGTAAGGCTTCGATTAAGAGCTAGGGTTAGGGTTAGGGTTAGGGTTAGGGTTAGGGGATGGGGACGGTTTAGGGGAAAAGTTAGTTTACGACAACGGTTTAGGGTGAGCGTACGTGTTAAGGTACGGGTTAGTGTTAGCGTAAGGGTTAGGATTAGGGGACGGGTTAGGGTAAGGCTTCGGGCATCGGTTAGGGCTAGGGGTAGGGTTAGGGTTAGGGTTAGGGGATGGGGAAGGTTTTGGGGACAGGTTGGGGTACGACAATGGTTTAGGGTCAGCGTACGTGTTAGGGTAAGGGTTAGTGTTAGCGTACGGGTTAGGATTCGGGGACGGGTTAGGGTAAGGCTTCGGGTAAGTGTTAGGGTTAGGGTTAGGGTTAGGGTTAGGGTTACGGGACGGGGACGGTTTAGGGGACAGGTTAGGGTACGAGAACGGTTTAGGGTCAGCGTACGTGTTAGGGTACGGGTTAGTGTTAGCGTACGGGTTAGGATTACGGGACGGGTTAGGGTAAGGCTTCGGGTAAGGGTTAGAGTTAGGGTTAGGGTTAGGGTTAGGATTAGGGGATGGGGACGGTTTAGGGGACAAGTTAGTTTACGACAACGGTTTAGGGTGAGCGTACGTGTTAGGGTACGGGTTAGTGTTAGCGTACGGGTTAGTGTTAGGGGACGGGTTAGGGTAAGGCTTCAGGTAAGGGTTAGGGTTAGGGTTAGGCTTAGGGTTAGGGTTAGGGGACGGGGACGGTTTAGGGGATAGGTTAGGGTACGACAACAGTTTATTGTCAGCTTACGTGTTAGGGTACGGGTTAGTGTTAGCGTACGGGTTAGTATTAGGGGACGGGTTAGGGTAAGGCTTCGGGTAAGGGTTAGGGTTAGGGTTAGGGTTAGGGTTAGGGTTAGAGGACGGGGATGGTTTAGGGGACAGGTTAGGGTACGACAACGTTTTAGGGTGAGCGTACTTGTTAGGGTAGGGGTTAGTGTTAGCGTATGGGTTAGGATTAGGGGACGGTTTAGGGTAAGGCTTCGGGTAAGGGTTAGGGTTAGGGTTATGGTTAGGGTTAGGGTTAGGGGATGGGGACGGTTTAGGGTACAAGTTAGTTTACGACAACGGTTTAGGGTGAGCGTACGTGTTAGAGTATGGGTTAGTGTTAGCGTACGGGTTAGGATTAGGGGATGGGTTAGGGTAAGGCTTCGGGTAAGGGTTAGGGTTAGGGTTAGGGTTAGGGGATGGGGATGGTTTAGGGGACAAGTTAGTTTACGACAACGGTTTAGGGTGAGCGTATGTGTTAGGGAACGGGTTAGTGTTAGCGTACGGGTTAGAATTATGGGACGGGTTAGGGTAAGGCTTCGGGTAAGGGTAAGGTTTAGGGTTAGGGTTAGGGTTAGGGTTAGGGTTGGGGTTATGAGACGGGGACAGTTTAGGGGAAAATTTAGGGTACCACAACGGTTCAGGGTCAGCGTACGTGTTAGGGTATGGGTTAGTGTTAGCGTACGGGTTAGGATTAGGGGACGGGTTAGGGTTAGGTTTAGGGTTAGGGTTAGGGTTAGGGTTAGGGGTTGGAGATGGTTTAGGGGACAAGTTAGTTTACGACAACGGTTTAGGGTGAGCGTTCGTGTTAGGGTACGGGTGTTAGCGTACGGGTTGCGATTAGGGGACGGGTTAGGGTAAGGCTTCGGGTAAGGTTTAGGGATAGGGTTAGGGTTAGGGTTAGGATTAGGGGATGGGGACGGTTTAGGGGACAAGTTAGTTTACGACAACGGTTTATCGTGAGCGTACGTGTTAGGGTACGGGTTAGTGTTAGCGTAAGGGTTAGGAGTAGGGGACGGGTTAGGGTAAGGCTTCGGGTAACGGTTAGGGTTAGGGGTACTGTTAGGTTTAGGGTTAGGGGACGGGGACGGTTTAGGGGACAGGTTAGGGTACGACAACGGTTTAGGGTGAGCGTACGTGTTAGGTTACGGGTTATTGTTAGCGTACGGGTTAGGATTAGGGGACGGGTTAGGGTAAGGCTTCAGGTAACGGTTAGGGTTAGGGTTATGGTTAGGGTTATGGGACGGGGACAGTTTAGGGGACAGGTTAGGGTACGACAACGGTTTAGGGTGAGCGTACGTGTTAGGGTATGGGTTAGTGTTAGCGTACGGGTTAGGATTAGGGGACGGGTTAGGGTAAGGCTTCGGGTAAGGGTTAGGGTTAGGGTTAGTGTTAGGGTTAGGTGATGGGACGGTTTAGGGGACAAGTTAGTTTACGACAACAGTTTAGGGTGAGCGTTCGTGTTACGGTACGGGTTAGTGTTAGCGTACGGCTTTGGATTAGGGGACGGGTTAGGGTAAGGCTTCGGGTAAGGGTTAGGGTTAGGGTTATGGTTAGGGTTAGGGTTAGGGGATGGGGACGGTTTAGGGTACAAGTTAGTTTACGACAACGGTTTAGGGTGAGCGTACGTGTTAGGGTATGGGTTAGTGTTAGCGTACGGGTTAGGATTAGGGGACGTGTTAGGGTAAGGCTTCGGGTAAGGGTTAGGGTTAGGGTTAGGGTTAGGGTTAGGGGACGGGGACGGTTTAGGGGACAAGTTAGTTTACGACAACGGTTTAGGGTGAGCGTACGTGTTAGGGAACGGGTTAGTGTTAGCGTACGGATTAGAATTAGGGGACGGGTTAGGGTAAGGCTTCGGGTAAGGGTTAGGTTTAGGGTTAGGGTTAGGGTTAGGGTTAGGGTTGGGGTTATGGGACGGGGACAGTTTAGGGGAAAATTTAGTGTACGACAACGGTTTAGGGTCAGCGTACGTGTTAGGGTATGGGTTAGTGTTAGCGTACGGGTTAGGATTAGGGGACGGGTTAGGGTTAGGGTTAGGGTTAGGGTTAGAGTTAGGGTTAGGGGTTGGAGATGGTTTAGGGGACGAGTTAGTTTACGACAACGGTTTAGGGTGAGCGTTCGTGTTAGGGTACGGGTGTTAGCGTACGGGTTGCGATTAGGGGACGGGTTAGGGTAAGGCTTCGGGTAAGGTTTAGGGTTAGGGTTAGGGTTAGGGTTAGGGTTAGGGGATGGGGACGGTTTAGGGGACAAGTTAGTTTACGACAACGGTTTATCGTGAGCGTACGTGTTAGGGTACGGGTTAGTGTTAGCGTAAGGGTTAGGAGTAGGGGACGGGTTAGGGTAAGGCTTCAGGTAACCGTTAGGGTTAGGGGTACTGTTAGGTTTAGGGTTAGGGGACGGGGAAGGTTTAGGGGACAGGTTAGGGTACGACAACGGTTTAGGATGAGCGTACGTGTTAGGTTACGGGTTAGTGTTAGCGTACGGGTTAGGATTAGGGGACGGGTTAGGGTAAGGCTTCAGGTAAGGGTTAGGGTTAGGGTTATGGTTAGGGTTATGGGACGGGGACAGTTTAGGGGACAGGTTAGGGTACGACAACGGTTTAGGGTCAGTGTACGTGTTAGGGTATGGGTTAGTGTTAGCGTACGGGTTAGGATTAGGGGACGGGTTAGGGTAAGGCTTCGGGTAAGGGTTAGGGTTAGGGTTAGGGTTAGGGTTAGGGGATGGGACGGTTTAGGGGACAAGTTAGTTTACGACAACGGATTAGGGTGAGCGTTCGTGTTACGGTACGGGTTAGTGTTAGCGTACGGCTTAGGATTAGGGGACGGGTTAGGGTAAGGCTTCGGGTAAGGGCTAGGGTTAGGGT
This sequence comes from Phocoena phocoena, assembly GCF_963924675.1. Taxonomy (NCBI): domain Eukaryota; kingdom Metazoa; phylum Chordata; class Mammalia; order Artiodactyla; family Phocoenidae; genus Phocoena; species Phocoena phocoena. Next base: position 12,348 of record NC_089232.1, on the reverse strand, counting down.
TAGGGTTAGGGTTAGGGTTAGGGTTAGGGGATGGGGACGGTTTAGGGGACAAGTGAGTTTACGACAACGGTTTAGGGTGAGCGTACGTGTTAGGGTACGGGTTAGTGTTAGCGTACGGGTTAGGATTAGGGGATGGGTTAGGGTAAGGCTTCGGGTAACGGTTAGGGTTAGGGGTAGGGTTAGGGGACGGGAAAGGTTTAGGGGACAGGTTAGGGTACGACAACGGTTTAGGGTGAGCCTACGTGTTAGGGTAAGGGTTAGTGTTAGCGTACGGGTTAGGATTAGGGGATAGTTTAGGGTAAGGCTTCGGGTAAGTGTTAGGGTTAGGGTTAGGGTTACGGGACGGGGACAGTTCAGGGGACAGGTTAGGGTACGACAACGGTTTAGGGTCAGCGTACGTGTTAGGGTACGGGTTAGTGTTAGCGTACGGGTTAGGATTACGGGACGGGTTAGGGTAAGGCTTCGGGTAAGGGTTAGGGTTAGGGTTAGGGTTAGGGTTAGGGTTAGGGGATGGGGACGGTTTAGAGGACAAGTTAGTTTACGACAACGGTTTAGGGTGAACGTACGTGTTAGGGTACGGGTTAGTGTTAGCGTACGGGTTAGTATTAAGGGACGGGTTAGGGTAAGGCTTCGGGAAAGGGTTAGGGTTAGGGTTAGGGTTAGGGATAGGGTTAGGGGATGGGGACGGTTTAGGGGACAAGTTAGTTTACGACAACGGTTTAGGGTGAGCGTTCGTTTTAGGGTACGGGTTAGTGTTAGCGTACGGGTTAGGATTAGGGGACGGGTTAGTGTAAGGCTTCGATTAAGAGCTAGGGTTAGGGTTAGGGTTAGGGTTAGGGTTAGGGGATGGGGACGGTTTAGGGGACAAGTTAGTTTACGACAACAGTTTAGGGTGAGCGTACGTGTTAAGGTACGGGTTAGTGTTTGCGTAAGGGTTAGGATTAGGGGACGGGTTAGGGTAAGGCTTCGGGCAACGGTTAGGGTTAGGGGTAGGGTTAGGGTTAGGGTTAGGGGATGGGGAAGGTTTAGGGGACAGGTTGGGGTACGACAATGGTTTAGGGTCAGCGTACGTGTTAGGGTAAGGGTTAGTGTTAGCGTACGGGTTAGGATTCGGGGACGGGTTAGGGTAAGGCTTCGGGTAAGTGTTAGGGTTAGGGTTAGGGTTAGGGTTAGGGTTACGGGACGGGGACGGTTTAGGGGACAGGTTAGGGTACGAGAACGGTTTAGGGTCAGCGTACGTGTTAGGGTACGGGTTAGTGTTAGCGTACGGGTTAGGATTACGGGACGGGTTAGGGTAAGGCTTCGGGTAAGGGTTAGAGTTAGGGTTAGGGTTAGGGTTAGGATTAGGGGATGGGGACGGTTTAGGGGACAAGTTAGTTTACGACAACGGTTTAGGGTGAGCGTACGTGTTAGGGTACGGGTTAGTGTTAGCGTACGGGTTAGTATTAGGGGACGGGTTAGGGTAAGGCTTCGGGTAAGGGTTAGGGTTAGGGTTAGGCTTAGGGTTAGGGTTAGGGGACGGGGACGGTTTAGGGGATAGGTTAGGGTACGACAACAGTTTATTGTCAGCTTACGTGTTAGGGTACGGGTTAGTGTTAGCGTACGGGTTAGTATTAGGGGACGGGTTAGGGTAAGGCTTCGGGTAAGGGTTAGGGTTAGGGTTAGGGTTAGGGTTAGGGTTAGAGGACGGGGATGGTTTAGGGGACAGGTTAGGGTACGACAACGTTTTAGGGTGAGCGTACGTGTTAGGGTAGGGGTTAGTGTTAGCGTACGGGTTAGGATTAGGGGACGGTTTAGGGTAAGGCTTCGGGTAAGGGTTAGGGTTAGGGTTATGGTTAGGGTTAGGGTTAGGGGATGGGGACGGTTTAGGGTACAAGTTAGTTTACGACAACGGTTTAGGGTGAGCGTACGTGTTAGAGTATGGGTTAGTGTTAGCGTACGGGTTAGGATTAGGGGATGGGTTAGGGTAAGGCTTCGGGTAAGGGTTAGGGTTAGGGTTAGGGTTAGGGTTAGGGGATGGGGACGGTTTAGGGGACAAGTTAGTTTACGACAACGGTTTAGGGTGAGCGTACGTGTTAGGGAACGGGTTAGTGTTAGCGTACGGGTTAGAATTAGGGGACGGGTTAGGGTAAGGCTTCGGGTAAGGGTAAGGTTTAGGGTTAGGGTTAGGGTTAGGGTTAGGGTTGGGGTTATGGGACGGGGAAAGTTTAGGGGAAAATTTAGGGTACCACAACGGTTTAGGGTCAGCGTACGTGTTAGGGTATGGGTTAGTGTTAGCGTACGGGTTAGGATTAGGGGACGGGATAGGGTTAGGGTTAGGGTTAGGGGTTGGAGATGGTTTAGGGGACAAGTTAGTTTACGACAACGGTTTAGGGTGAGCGTTCGTGTTAGGGTACGGGTGTTAGCGTACGGGTTACGATTAGGGGACGGGTTAGGGTAAGGCTTCGGGTAAGGGTTAGCGTTAGGGTTAGGGTTAGGGTTAGGGTTAGGGGATGGGGACGGTTTAGGGGACAAGTTAGTTTACGACAACGTTTTATCGTGAGCGTACGTGTTAGGGCACGGGTTAGTGTTAGCGTAAGGGTTAGGAGTAGGGGACAGGTTATGGTAAGGCTTCGGGTAACGGTTAGGTTTAGGGGTAGGGTTAGGGGACGGGAAAGGTTTAGGGGACAGGTTAGGGTACGACAACGGTTTAGGGTGAGCGTACGTGTTAGGGTAAGGGTTAGTGTTAGCGTACGGGTTAGGATTAGGGGACGGTTTAGGGTAAGGCTTTGGGTAAGTGTTAGGGTTAGGGCTAGGGTTAGGGTTAGGGTTACGGGACGGGGACAGTTCAGGGGACAGGTTAGGGTACGACAACGGTTTAGGGTCAGCGTACGTGTTAGGGTACGGTTTAGTGTTTGCGTACGGGTTAGGATTACGGGACGGGTTAGGGTAAGGCTTCGGGTAAGGGTTAGGGTTAGGTTTAGGGTTAGGGTTAGGGTTAGGGGATGGGGACGGTTTAGGGGACAAGTTAGTTTACGACAACGGTTTAGGGTGAACGTACGTGTTAGGGTACGGGTTAGTGTTAGCGTACGGGTTAGTATTAAGGGACGGGTTAGGGTAAGGCTTCGGGTAAGGGTTTGGGTTAGGGTTAGGCTTAGGGTTAGGGTTAGGGGACGGGGACGGTTTAGGGGATAGGTTAGGGTACGACAACAGTTTATTGTGAGCGTACGTGTTAGGGTACGGGTTAGTGTTAGCATACGGGTTAGGATTAGGGGACGGGTTAGTGTAAGGCTTCGGGTAAGGGTTAGGGTTAGGGTTAGGGTTAGGGTTAGGGTTAGAGGACGGGGATGGTTTAGGGGAGAGGTTAGGGTACGACAACGGTTTAGGGTGAGTGTACGTGTTAGGGTACGGGTTAGTGTTAGCGTACGGGTTAGGATTAGGGGACGGGTTAGGGTAAGGCTTCGGGTAAGGGTTAGGGTTAGTGTTAGGGTTAGGGGACGGGGACGGTTTAGGGGACAGGTTAGGGTACGACAATGGTTTAGGGTCAGCGTACGTATTAGGGTACGGGTTAGTGATAACGTACGGGTTAGGATTAAGGTATGGGTTAGTGTAAGGCTGCGGGTAAGGGTTAGGGTTAGGGTTAGGTTTAGAGGATGGGGACGGTTTAGGGGACAAGTTAGTTTACGACAACGGTTTAGGGTGAGCGAACGTGTTAGGGTACGGGTTAGTGTTAGCGTACGGGTTAGTATTAGAGGACGGGTTAGGGTAAGGCTTCGGGTAACGGTTAGGGTTAGGGTTAGGCTTAGGGTTAGGGTTAGGGGACGGGGACGGCTTAGGGGATAGGTTAGGGTACGACAACAGTTTATTGTGAGCGTATGTGTTAGGGTTCGGGTTAGCGTTAGCGTTCGGGTTAGGATTAGGGGACGGGTTAGGGTAAGGCTTCGGGTAAGGGTTAGGGTTAGGGTTAGGGTTAGGGTTAGGGGACGGGGACGGGGACGGTTTAGGGGACAGGTTAGGGTACAACAACGGTTTCGGGTGAGCGTACGTGTTAGGGTACGGGTTAGTGTTAGCGTACGGTTTAGGATTAGGGGACGGGTTAGGGTAAGGCTTTGGTTAAGGGTTAGGGGTAGGGTTGGGGTTATGAGATGGGGACGGTTTAGGGGATAGGTTAGGGTACGACAACGGTTTAGGGTCAGCGTACGTGTTAGGGTACGGGTTAGTGTTAGCGTACGGGTTAGGATTAGGGATCGGGTTAGGGTAAGGCTTCGGGTAAGGGTTAGGGTTAGGGTTAGGGTTAGGGTTAGGGGACGGGGACGGGGACAGTGTAGGGGACAGGCTAGGGTACGACAACGGTTTAGGGTGAGCGTACGTGTTAGGGTACGGGTTAGTGTTAGCGTACGGGTTAGGATTAGGGGACGGGTTAGGGTAAGGCTTCGGGTAAGGGTTAGGGTTAGGGTTAGGGATAGCGTTAGGGGATGGGGACGGTTTAGGGGACAAGTTAGCTTAGGACAACGGTTTAGGGTGAGCGTACGTGTTAGGGTACGGGTTAGTGTTAGCGTACGGGTTAGGATTAGGGGACGGGTTAGGGTAAGGCTTCGGGTAAGGGTTAGGGTTAGGTTTAGGGTTAGTGTTAGGGTTAGGGGATGGGGTCGGTTTAGGGGACAAGTTAGTTTACGACAACGGTTTAGGGTGAGCGTACGTGTTAGGGTACGGGTTAGTGTTAGCGTACGGGTTAGGATTAGGGGACGGGTTAGGGTAAGGCTTCGGGTAAGGGTTAGTGTTAGGATTAGGGTTCGGGTTATGGGACGGGGACAGTTTAGGGGACAGGTTAGGGTACGACAACGGTTTAGGGTGAGCGTACGTGTTAGGGTACAGCTTAGTGTTAGCGTACGGGTTAGGATTAGGTGAAGGGTTAGGGTAAGGCTTCGGGTAAGGGTTAGGGTTAGGGTTAGTGTTAGGGATAGGGTTAGGGGACGGGGAGAGTTTAGGGGACAGTTTAGGGTACGACAACGGTTTAGGGTGAGCGTACGTGTTAGGGTACGGTTTAGTGTTAGCGAACGGGTTAGGATTAGGGGACGGGTTAGTGTAAGGCTTCGGGTAAGGTTTAGGGTTAGGCTTAGGATTAGGGTTAGGGTTAGGGGACGGGGACGGTTTAGGGGACAGGTTAGGGTATGACAACGGTTTAGGGTGAGCGTACGTGTTAGGGTATGGGTTAGTGTTAGCGTACGGTTTAGGATTAGGGGACGGGTTAGGGTAAGGCTTCGGGTAAGGGTTAGTGTTAGGGTTAGGCTTAGGGTTAGGGTTAGGGGACGGGGACGGTTTAGGGGATAGGTTAGGGTACGACAACAGTTTAGTGTGAGCGTACGTGTTAGGGTACGGGTTAGTGTTAGCGTAAGGGTTTGGATTAGGGGACGGGTTAGGGTAAGGCTTCGGGTAAGGGTTAGGTTTAGGGTTAGGGTTAGGGTTAGAGTTCGGGGATGGTTTAGGGGCAGGTTAGCGTACGACAACGTTTTAGGGTGAGCGTACGTGTTAGGGTACGGGTTAGTATTAGCGTACGGGTTAGGATTAGGGGACGGGTTAGGGTAAGGCTTCGGGTAAGGGTTAGGGTTAGGGTTAGGGTTAGGGTTAGGGTGAGGGGATGAGGACGGTTTAGGGGACAAGTTAGTTTACGCCAACGGTTTAGGGTGAGCGTACGTGTTAGGGTACGGGTTAGTGTTAGCGTACGGGTTAGGATTAGGGGTCGGGTTATGGTAAGGCTTCGGGTAAGGATTAGGGTTAGGATTAGGGTTAGGGGACGGGGATGGTTTAGGGGACAGGTTAGGGTACGACAACGGTTTAGGGTGAGCGTACGTGTTAGGGTACGGCTTAGTGTTAGCGTACGTGTTAGGATTAGGGGACGGGTTAGGGTAAGGCTTCGGGTAAGGGATAGGGTTAGGGTTAGGGTTAGGGGACGGGGACGGTTTAGGGGACAGGTTAGGGTACGACAACGGTTTAGGGTCAGCGTACGTGTTAGGGTAAGGGTTAGTGTTAGCGTACGGTTTAGGATTAGGGGACGGGTTAGGGTAAGACTTCGGGTAAGGGTTAGGGTTAGGCTTAGGGTTAGGGTTAGGGTTAGGGGATGGGGACGGTTTAGGGGACAGGTTAGGGTACGACAAAGGTTTAGGGTGAGCGTACGTGTTAGGGTACGGGTTAGTGTTACCGTACGGGTTAGGATTAGGGGACGGGTTAGGGTAAGGCTTCGGGTAAGGGTTAGCGTTAGGCTTAGGCTTAGGGTTAGGGTTAGGGCACGGGGACGGTTTAGGGGATAGGTTAGGGTACAACAACAGTTTAGTGTGAGCGTATGTGTTAGGGTACGGGTTAGTGTTAGGGTACTGGTTAGGATTAGGGGACGGGTTAGGTTAAGGCTTCGGGTAAGGGTTAGGTTTAGGGTTAGGGTTAGGGTTAGGGTTAGAGGACGGGGATGGTTTAGGGGACAGGTTAGGGTACGAGAACGGTTTAGGGTGAGCGTACGTGTTAGGGTACGGGTTAGTGTTAGCGTACGGTTTAGGATTAGGGGACGGGTTAGGGTAAGGCTTCGGGTAAGGGATAGGGTTAGGGTTAGGGGACGGGGATGGTTTAGGGGACAGGTTAGGGTACGACAACGGTTTAGGGTCAGAGTATGTGTTAGGGTACAGGTTAGTGTTAGCGTACGGGTTAGGATTAGGGGACGGGTTAGGGTAAGGCTTCGGGTAAGTGTTAGGGTTAGGGTTAGGGTTAGGGTTATGGCACGGGGACAGTTTAGGGGACAGGTTAGTGTACGACAAAGATTTAGGGTGAGCGTACGTGTTAGGGTACGGGTTAGTGTTAGCGTACGGGTTAGGATTAGGGGACGGGTTAGGGTAAGGCTTCGGGTAAGGATTAGGGTTAGGGTTAGGGTTAGGGGATGGGGACGGTTTAGGGGACAAGTTAGTTTACGACAACGGTTTAGGGTGAGTGTACGTGTTAGGGTACAGGTTAGAGTTAGCGTAAGGGTTAGGATTAGGGGACGGGTTAGGGTAAGGCTTCGGGTAAGGGTTACGGTTAGGGTTAGGGTTAGGGTTAGGTTTATGGGACGGGGACGGTTTAGGGGACAGGTTAGGGTACGACAACGTTTTAGGGTGAGCGTACGTGTTAGGGTACGGGTTAGTGTTAGCGTATGGGTTAGGATAAGGGGACGGGTTAGGGTAAGGCTTCGGGTAAGGGATAGGTTTAGGGTTAGGGTTAGGGTTAGGGTTAGAGGATGGGGATGGTTTAGGGGACAGGTTAGGGTACGACAACGGTATAGGGTGAGCGTACGTTTTAGGGTACGGGTTAGTGTTAGCGTATGGGTTAGGATTAGGGGACGGGTTAGGGTAAGGCTTCGGGTAAGGGATAGGTTTAGGGTTAGGGTTAGGGGACGGGGACGGTTTAGGGGATAGGTTAGGGTACGACAACAGTTTAGTGTGAGCGTACGTGTTAGGGTACGGGTTAGTGTTAGCGTACGGGTTTGGATTAGGGGACGGGTTAGGGTAAGGCTTCGGGTAAGGGTTACGTTTAGGGTTAGGGTTAGGGTTAGGGTTAGAGTTCGGGGATGGTTTAGGGGCAGGTTAGCGTACGACAACGTTTTAGGGTGAGCGTACGTGTTAGGGTACGGGTTAGTGTTAGCGTACGGGTTAGGATTAGGGGACGGGTTAGGGTAAGGATTCGGGTAAGGGTTAGGGTTAGCGTTAGGGTTAGGGGATGAGGACGGTTTAGGGGACAAGTTAGTTTACGCCAACGGTTTAGGGTGAGCGTACGTGTTAGGGTACGGGTTAGTGTTAGCGTACGGGTTAGGATTAGGGGTCGGGTTAGGGTAAGGCTTCGGGTAAGGGTTAGGGTTAAGATTAGGGTTAGGGGACGGGGCCGGTTTAGGGGACAGGTTAGGGTACGACAACGGTTTAGGGTGGGCGTACGTGTTAGGGTACGGTTTAGTGTTAGCGTACGTGTTAGGATTAGGGGACGGGTTAGGGTAAGGCTTCGGGTAAGTGTTAGGGTTAGGGTTAGGGTTAGGGTTATGGCACGGGGACAGTTTAGGGGACAGGTTAGTGTACCACAACGGTTTAGGGTCAGCGTACGTGTTAGGGTACGGGTAAGTGTTAGCGTACGGGTTAGGATTAGGGGACGGATTAGGGTAAGGCTTCGGGTAAGGGTTAGGGTTAGTGTTAGGGTAAGGGTTAGGGTTAGGTGATGGGGACGGTTTCGGGGACAGGTTAGGGTACGACAACGGTTTAGGGTGAGCGTACGTGTTAGGATACGGGTTAGTGTTAGCGTACGGGTTAGGATTAGGGGACGGGTTAGGGTAAGGCTTCGGGTAAGGGTTAGGGTTAGGGTTAGGGTTAGGGTTAGGGGATGGGGACGGTTTAGGGGACAAGTTAGTTTACGACAACGGTTTAGGGTGAGCGTACGTGTTAGGGTCCGGGTTAGTGTTAGCGTAAGGGTTAGGATTAGGGGACGGGTTAGGGTAAGGCTTCGGGTAAGGGTTACGGTTAGGGTTAGGGTTAGGGTTAGGTTTATGGGACGGGGACGGTTTAGGGGACAGGTTAGTGTACGACAACGTTTTAGGGTGAGCATACGTGTTAGGGTACGGGTTAGTGTTAGCTTACGGGTTAGGATTAGGGGACGGGTTAGGGTAAGGCTTCGGGTAAGGGTTAGGTTTAGGGTTAGGGTTAGGGTTAGGGTTATGGGACGGGGACGGTTTAGCGGACAGTTTAGGGTACGACAACGTTTTAGGGTGAGCGTACGTGTTAGGGTATGGTTTAGTGTTAGCGTACGGGTTAGGATAAGGGGACGGGTTAGGGTAAGGCTTCGGGTAAGGTTTAGGGTTAGGGGTTGGTTTAGGGTTAGGGTTAGGGGATGGGGACGGTTTAGGGGACAGGTTAGGGTACGACAACGGTTTAGGGTGAGCGTACGTGTTAGGGTACGGGTTAGTGTTAGCGTACGGGTTAGGATTAGGGGACGGGTTAGGGTAAGGCTTCGGGTAAGTGTTAGGGTTAGGGTTAGGGTTAGGGTTATGGCACGGGGACAGTTTAGGGGACAGGTTAGTGTACGACAACGGTTTAGGGTCAGCGTACGTGTTAGGGTACGGGTAAGTGTTAGCGTACGGGTTAGGATTAGGTGACGGATTAGGGTAAGGCTTCGGGTAAGGGTTAGGGTTAGTGTTAGGGTAAGGGTTAGGGTTAGGTGATGGGGACGGTTTAGGGGACAGGTTAGGGTACGACAAAGGTTTAGGGTGAGCGTACGTGTTAGGGTACGGGTTAGTGTTAGCGTACGGGTTAGGATTAGGGGACGGGTTAGGGTAAGGCTTCGGGTAAGGATTAGGGTTAGGGTTAGGGTTAGGGTTAGGGTTAGGGGATGGGGACGGTTTAGGGGACAAGTTAGTTTACGACAACGGTTTAGGGTGAGCGTACGTGTTAGGGTACGGGTTAGTGTTAGCGTAAGGGTTAGGATTAGGGGACGGGTTAGGGTAAGGCTTCGGGTAAGGGTTACGGATAGGGTTAGGGTTAGGGTTAGTGTTAGAGGATGGGGATGGTTTAGGGGACAGGTTAGGGTACGACAACGGTATAGGGTGAGCGTACGTTTTAGGGTACGGGTTAGTGTTAGCGTATGGGTTAGGATTAGGGGTCGGGTTAGGGTAAGGCTTCGGGTAAGGGATAGGGTTAGGGTTAGGGTTAGGGGACGGGGACGGTTTAGGGGATAGGTTAGGGTACGACAACAGTTTAGTGTGAGCGTACGTGTTAGGGTATGGGTTAGTGTTAGCGTACGGGTTTGGATTAGGGGACGGGTTAGGGTAAGGCTTCGGGTAAGGGTTAGGTTTAGGGTTAGGGTTAGGGTTAGGGTTAGAGTTCGGGGATGGTTTAGGGGCAGGTTAGCGTACGACAACGTTTTAGGGTGAGCGTACGTGTTAGGGTACGGGTTAGTGTTAGCGTACGGGTTAGGATTAGGGGACGGGTTAGGGTAAGGCTTCGGGTAAGGGTTAGGGTTAGGGTTAGGGTTAGGGTTAGGGTTAGGGGATGAGGACGGTTTAGGGGACAAGTTAGTTTACGCCAACGGTTTAGGGTGAGCGTACGTGTTAGGGTACGGGTTAGTGTTAGCGTACGGGTTAGGATTAGGGGTCGGGTTAGGGTAAGGCTTCGGGTAAGGGTTAGGGTTAAGATTAGGGTTAGGGGACGGGGCCGGTTTAGGGGACGGGTTAGGGTACGACAACGGTTTAGGGTGGGCGTACGTGTTAGGGTACGGGTTAGTGTTAGCGTACGTGTTAGGATTAGGGGACGGGTTAGGGTAAGGCTTCGGGTAAGGGATAGGGTTAGGGTTAGGGTTAGGGGACGGGGACGGTTTAGGGGACAGGTTAGGGTACGACAACGGTTTAGGGTCAGCGTACGTGTTAGGGTACAGGTTAGTGTTAGCGTACGGGTTAGGATTAGGGGACGGGTTAGGGTAAGGCTTCGGGTAAGGGTTAGGGTTAGGCTTAGGGTTAGGGTTAGGGTTAGGGGATGGGGACGGTTTAGGGGACAGGTTAGGGTACGACAAAGGTTTAGGGTGAGCGTACGTGTTAGGGTACGTGTTAGTGTTAGCGTACGGGTTAGGATTAGGGGACGGGTTAGGGTAAGGCTTCGGGTAAGGGTTAGGGTTAGGGTTAGGCTTAGGTTTAGGGTTAGGGCACGGGGACGGTTTAGGGGATAGGTTAGGGTACGACAACAGTTTAGTGTGAGCGTACGTGTTAGGGTACGGGTTAGTGTTAGGGTACTGGTTAGGATTAGGGGACGGGTTAGGTTAAGGCTTCGGGTAAGGGTTAGGTTTAGGGTTAGGTTTAGGGTTAGGGTTAGGGGACGGGTATGGTTTAGGGGACAGGTTAGGGTACGACAACGATTTAGGGTCAGAGTATGTGTTAGGGTATGGGTTAGTGTTAGCGTACGGGTTAGGATTAGGGGACGGGTTAGGGTAAGGCTTCGGGTAAGTGTTAGGGTTAGGGTTAGGGTTAGGGTTATGGCACGGGGACAGTTTAGGGGACAGCTTAGTGTACGACAACGGTTTAGGGTCAGCGTACGTGTTAGGGTACGGGTAAGTGTTAGCGTACGGGTTAGGATTAGGGGACGGATTAGGGTAAGGCTTCGGGTAAGGGTTAGGGTTAGTGTTAGGGTAAGGGTTAGGGTTAGGTGATGGGGACGGTTTAGGGGACAGGTTAGGGTACGACAACGGTTTAGGGTGAGCGTACGTGTTAGGATACGGGTTAGTGTTAGCGTACGGGTTAGGATTAGGGGACGGGTTAGGGTAAGGCTTCGGGTAAGGATTAGGGTTAGGGTTAGGGTTAGGGTTAGGGTTAGGGGATGGGGACGGTTTAGGGGACAGGTTAGGGTACGACAACGGTTTAGGGTGAGCGTACGTGTTAGGGTACGGGTTAGTGTTAGCTTACGGGTTAGGATTAGGGGACGGGTTAGGGTAAGGCTTCGGGTAAGGGTTAGGGTTAGGGTTAGGGTTAGGGTTAGGGTTAGGGGATGGGGACGGTGTAGAGGACAAGTTAGTTTACGGCAACGGTATAGGGTGAGCGTACGTGTTAGGGTACGGGTTAGTGTTAGCGTACGGGTTAGGATTAGGGGACGGGTTAGGGTAAGGCTTCGGGTAAGGGTTAGGTTTAGGGTTAGGGTTAGGGTTAGGGTTATGGGACGGGGACGGTTTAGGGGACAGTTTAGGGTACGACAAAGTTATAGGGTGAGCGTACGTGTTAGGGTACGGCTTAGTGTTAGCGTACGGGTTAGGATTAGGGGAAGGGTTAGGGTAAGGCTTCGGGTAAGGGTTAGAGTTAGGGTTAGGGTTAGGGTTAGGGTTAGGGGATGGGGACGGTTTAGGGGACAAGTTAGTTTCCGACAACGGTTTAGGGTCAGCGTACGTGTTAGGGTACGGGTTAGTGTTAGCGTACGGGTTAGGATTAGGGAAACGGGTTAGGGTAAGGCTTCGGTTAAGGGTTAGGGTTAGGGTTACGGTTAGGGGACGGGGACGGTTTAGGGGACAGGTTAGGGTACGACAACGGTTTAGGGTCAGCGTACGTGTTAGGGTAGGGGATAGTGTTAGCGTACGGGTTAGGATTAGGGGACGGGTTAGGGTAAGGCTTCGGGTAAGGGTTAGGGTTAGGGGTAGGGTTAGGGTTAGGGTTATGGGACGGGGACAATTTAGGGGACAGTTTAGTATACGACAACGGTTTAGGGTGAGCGCACGTGTTAGGGTACGGCTTAGTGTTAGCGTACGGGTTAGGATTAGGGGAAGGGTTAGGGTAAGGCTTCGGGTAAGGGTTAGGGTTAGGGTTAGGGTTAGGGTTAGGGGACGGGGACGGTTTAGGGG